>NW_026057577.1:73729555-73847055 GCF_023721935.1 Panthera uncia | reverse complement strand
TAAGATTTGTCTGAATTGCTGGATTGTTGTTGTCCTGTAAAATCCACTCCCCATCATCAGTGGAGAAAAGCAGGGTTACATAACAATTTCAGGATTTTTCAGTTCATTTCACACAGCTGTGCTCAAGAACTTAGGGGACTTAGAAGCCAGTGTAAAAATATGTTTATCTCCTCTGGGAGACATTTTAGCTCAAGAGCTACTGATACAGCCTCAAATCCTCAAGACAATTTCCAACGAACTGCTGTTGGCTAACAATTGTGCTTTTGAAGTCTGCACACAAGAGAAAGAATTAATTTGCACAAATACAAAAGCTTTATGAGCCTATGGTAAGACATAAGGAGATAGAATCATCTTTTTTTTTTTAATGTTTTATTTGTTTTTGAGACAGAGAGAGACAGAGCATGAACGGGGGAGGGTCAGAAAGAGGGAGACACAGAATCTGAAACAGGCTCCAGGCTCTGAGCTGTCAGCACAGAGCCTGACGCGGGGCTCGAACTCACGGACCGCGAGATCGTGACCTGAGCCGAAGTCGTCCACTTAACCGACTGAGCCACCCAGGCGCCCCTAGAATCATCTTTTTAAATAAATATTCATTGAGCTAATAAGCATTTTGCTACATGATTTCAAATTGAATCTCATATTTTAATTCTTGCAATATCTCTGTTTTTTAGATTTAAAAAAATGAGGTTTGAGATTTCCATGATTTACCTAAGGTCTCATAGATAATATAAAATAGATCTGGGATTTGGCTTCAAGCCCAGTGTATTCTTCCCATTATAGAACTTTGACATTGTATCAGTCTACACAGGATCTAGACAGTGTGAAGGACCTGGATTTATATCCCAGGCCTTGCACATACTGGCTACAAAACTGTGGGTAGTTTGCTTAAATTTTCTAAGGCTCAATTTTTTTTAAATATGTAAACTGGAGAGAGGGTCATTATTTTAGGTGTTTGTTTTGTTTTGTTTTGTTTGTTTTTTTGCAAACCAAATGGGATTCATTTAATGAGATTAATTTTAGGGCAATGAGAATTATGTATGGCATATAATAAGTGCTGGATAAATCATAGCACTTTAAAAAAGTCTTACAGGATCAGCAAGATTATCAGAGCCAAGAAGGCTTAACTAACACTGCAGTATAGACCAAGATGTCACATTCCCTTTCCTGGTAACCTTATTTCAGAGTTCCCTATACTTCTGTCTTATTACAGATGATGTTATATTAAAATGACCTATTTATGGGGCACCTGGGTAGCTCAGTTGGTCAAGCGTCTACTTCTTGATTTTGGTTCAGGGCAGTCTCACAGTTCATGAGATCAAGCCTCGTGTCCATCTCTGCACTGACAGTATGGAGCCTGCTTGGGATTCTCTCTCTCCCTCTCTCTCTCTGCCCCTCCCCAGCTAGTGCATTCCTGCTCTCTCTCTCTCTCACTCTCTCAAAATAAATAAACAAACAACACAAAATAAAATAGCCTATGCATGTGTTTTCCCCTCCAGACTATAAACTTCATCATGTCTTATTCATGTTTGTACCCAGTGGTAACACAGTTTCTAGACCGTGGCAGGCATGTATTGCATGTGCATTAACAAATTACAGCACAAAAGAAGAGAATTTTAATGTGAGGAGCACATTGTCCAACAGTGCTGATTAGTAAAAGAACTAGCTCAAGAAAGTCAACCTGTTCCTCTGGGGTCTGGCTGAGAGGGTAGGACCAATGTTATGTTTAATAATTCTTTTTATTCCATGAATAGTTATTGGATAATACAGTACCAGGAACAAAGACAAATCTTATGCTCATGGAGCTCAAAACACTGTGGGAAGCCAAACCTGTACATAGTGACAGTATAGAGGATCATGCTGTGGTGGAGATATAGGGAGGATTCTGTGGGAAAGCAGAAGAGTCAGGTCTAGGAATAATTAGAGAAGCAAGTTGAGCTGGTGCTGAGTTGAGTCTTGAAGGTTGAGCAGAAACTTTAAGATAGAGTATAGGATGGGGCAGGTTAAGAAAATGTATCACTGGGGGTGCCTGGCTGACTCAGTCAGGAGAGCATGTGACTCTAGATATCACGGTTGTGAGTTCCAGCCCCATGTTGGGTGTAGAGATTACTTAAATAAACTTAAAAAATCAATGGAAACAGTGGGCAAAGACATAGAGATAGAGCCTTAGGGAATAACAGATAGACAGATAGACTGGAGCCTTAGGGAATAACAGATATTTCAAGGTTAGGAATCTCTCCTCTACAAAATGTGAGCTCCAAAAGAACAACAATCTTGATCTCCTATCTATTTCATTGTAAGTATTTAATAGCACATGGTAGATATTCCACAAATAATGGTTGAATGGGATAAATAAGTGAATAGATCAGTGAAAATATTTGATATGTCCTGCTAAGCTACAGGAGGATCACTGCTCATATATTGGCTCATGATTTGCTATGGTACTTTTAGTACCACCTATTGACACAAAGAGAATACATACATAAATGTTCTAAGTCAAGCAGAAGCCTACACTCAACACCCAAGTTCTCTGGAGAATATACTTACGTTTGCATAAATCACTTAGTCATCTGGGCCTCCGCTGGGGCTACTATAACAAAATATCACAGACTGCATGGCTTAAACAACAGAAACTTATTTTTTTACAGTTCTGGAGGCTAGGAAGTCCAAGATCAAGGTGCCAGTAGATTTGGTTCCTAGTGACAGATCTCTTCTTGGCTTGCAGTTGGCTACCTTCTTGCTGTAACTTCACATGGCCCCAAGAGGAAGTTCTTGTGTCTCCTTCTCTTCCTTGAGGGGCACTGATCCCATCCTGGGGGTCCATTCCCCATGACCTCATCCAAACCTGATTGCCTCCCCAAAGGCCTCTCCTCATAATACCATCACACTGAAGGTTAGGGTTTCAACATATGGATTTTGAGGAGCTGATAACAGGGCCTTAATCTTCTTGCCTAATGGAGATACTTTATTCCCCTCTTTTTATAAGTATGACTAAATTCTGTATTTCATATCTCATTTCAGATAGCACATCTTAGGGATAAAAATAACATCACAGTAGCCATCACAATATCATTCTATGACTCTGTCCTTTTCACTTCCCATTTCTTTAAGGAGTTTCTTCAAATTCCTCCCCTATTTAAGATGCCCTCATGGACTATCTCACATGTGCTTGCAGACTTTTTCTTTCTATACCACATGATATTTGCCATTATCATCTTCTCTTGATCATTTGTGCTGTTTGATGTCTTCTGTAGCTGCTGTTACCAAAAGCACTGATGGTCCCACCAAAAACAGTTATGCCATCGGGGTGGCCATGCCTGCCAAAGGCACAACTCTTCGGGCCAGTAGTGGGGAAGTAAGACCCTGAAGGAGAGAGGCCTGTTCTTGCATCTTCTCAGGTCACAGTGAGGGTGACTTCTTGGCTCCTCATGCCCTCTGGACCCCTTCCTCGTTCACACAATAACCCCAGAGCTGCATTCTACCACTCAGGCTGCAAAGTTGTGCTGACTTGAGCTCTGCCTGCCATAGCAGACATCCAGGAAACAGCTCGTCTAGTTTTCCCTCAAATTTTATTGAAGTCTTTCTCCAAGAGACAGGCATGAGCCAATGGTGCTGAGTACTAAACACCTTTCTCTGCAATACTGGTCTGTTGAGTTTGGACCAAAGTTATGTTCCTAACCCATCTTTCCCACTGGGGAAGTCTCAGTTTCCCTCCTGAGTCAGCCAGATTGTGCCTGAATCCTGGGGCAAACCCAGCTTAGGCTCACATAGGGATTCCTGCTACAAGCAGCAGCTCCCTGCAAGCCATGTCCATACTTCGTTTGTGCTCTTTCTCTACTCCATTATCCTGGACAAATAGTTAATACTTGATCACACTTCTTAAATTAAAAACTGGTGGCAGACAGATGCATGGTGTTTATGTGCTGCAGGAAAAAAAAAAAATGTCTCCTAACAACACTAAATGTTTCACTACGACAAGCAGCCTGGTTCCCTACTCCTACTTCACTGCTATGTCTGGATGTCCTCAGTCCTCTATAAATACATGTTGAATAAGCAGTCATTTTAAGGCTTCATGTGAAACAAAAAAAATAAACCTTACCTGTGGAGGGTGCATGCCCCAGGACATCATAGCAGGCCATGATCTCAAAAGAATGATTGTGAAGACCTTCAGTACATAAAAAATTGAATCTTAAAGACAATGGTGCTCTCTTTCCCATTAGGATCCTTAACAAAGGAACAAGACATGGCATGAGAAATAGTAGAGAAAAAAGAAACTGAGATGATTTTCAACCACCCTTCCCCTTATTCTAGCCCTGCTACTCTCCTGGCTATTTCTTAAACATTCCAGGAATGTTCCCTTCTCAGGGTCTTTGCAATTGCTATTCCTATACCTAGAGTACATTGATGGAAGATACTCCACAAGGCTTCAGTCTTCGTTGCACTGTTTGGCATTCCCTGGCCACCCTTTAAAACAAGAGCTCCCTCCCTATTCCCTGTTCCCTTACCCTGTTTTATGTTTCTTCACAGCATTTAGTTACCACTTGGCATTATTTGCTTATTTCTCTTATATTGGAGTGTTGGTTGAACAAAGGCAGGAGCTGTGTTTGTTTTATTTACTGCCCTGTCCCTAATATCTGACATGTAGTAGGTGATTAAGAAGTAATGTTTAAGTGAATTATTATCTGAATATAGATTGGGGCACAAGATATTGTTAACCATGAATATGATTAAGTAATATATTTTAAAAGAAATCAGACTTCTACTTCTGGGTATAATGAAGTAGTCTGTGGAAGATTGATGCTCATTCAGAACAACTAGAAAATTAGATTTTCAAAACCACATATAAACGTATTTGAGGGGCATCAGGGAGTTGATGAAGCTAGAAAGGCTGAGATTCCATGAGGGTGGGGACAGCAGATTATGGAGAGGTTGACAGAAACTCTGCTTTTTCCTTTCTGGGGACATACACTGATTTGGGGAATAGACACGAGGCTGAAAACATGGATTTTGTTTGTGTGAAGAGAAGCTTCTGGGGTAAAGAAACCAGCAGAACTCTTTCTAGTTCAGGGGATTTATGCAATGTTAAGAGACTTGGAGGCCACAATCCTGATCAAAAGGGAAGGGTGGAGAGTTGAATCTGAAATATGACCTGCTTTTCCCTCCAAACATCTGCTGAATTCTGAAGATGCTTGAGACAGGCATGGCTGAAGAAATAAAGCAGAATGTCTTCAAGAGTTGAATGGGGTTGGTGATAGTTTTGCCCGAATGAGACAACATGGATGAGGGTTCAGTCTTAAGAGCTGAGGAGACAAGGACTAGGGCAAAGACCTTGGTGAACATACCAGGCTGTAACAGTGGTTCCCCAACTTGGTTGCATATTAGAATCACCTGGGGATCCTTAAAAAGTACAGATGCTCTGGCCTCCAAACATTTTTATTTAATGGGTTTGAGGTGTTACTTGGGTAATCAGTTCTTATTCTATCCACTTGGAAAAAGAACATCAGCTGAAGCATCTAAGATTTTTTTATGCACGTGTCCTGGCTTTAATCTTAAAAAATCACTAGAAATTCCAAGAGACAGGGCTATAGGAGACATGGCCTTTGGTATGTGAAGTTTTTACTGTTGTGTATACCAGAGAGTTTGAATGAAGTATTAAATCCACTGAGGAGTTCAGAGTTCTAAAATGGGTCAAGGTTAATGAGAATGTCACTATCTTAGGCTACCTTACATACACATTACTGTCCAATGAGTATTCCAAAAGATTTTTGCTAATCTTATTAGTAGAAAAGAGGCATGGGTCATAGCAGTGCTTGTTCAGGAGTCCTCAGGTGATATTATTTGCCACTTCCTATTCTTGTCAACCCAGTCCATGAACATGCCATGTCTTGTCCATGTCTTATCAAGACAACTCCAAGTCCTCCAATCTGACTTTATTTATTTATTTATTCATTTAGAGAGACAGTGTGGGCAGAGGAGGGGCAGAGAGAGGGAGACAGAGAATCCTAAGCAGGGTCCACACTGTCAGCACAGAGCCTGATGCAGGGCTCAAACCCACAAACCATGAGTTCATGACCTGAGTCAAAATCAAGAGTCAGATGCTTAACTGACTGAGCCACCCAGCCACCCAGCAATGTAATTTTAAAAGACTATTTTTCAGAGGAGAGCTTTAAGATGCTCTGACTGGATAATATAATGAAAGAGAGATTCTTGTTTTCAAGACTTCTAAATCAGTGCAATAAGAAATAAGAGATAATCTGGAGAAATTCCAATTATAACATAATTATTATAGGTGTGACACTTTATAGCACCATCTCCTTAAAAGCTGAGAGTATGTTTTCCCATTGTGGTTTTTTAATAATAAACACACTCATGTGTAAAGAGAGGCGCACAATACCTCTGGCATGTAAATGATTTCCAGTAACTTGGGCTTATTGGGCAAGTCTCCTGAGATTTCATTCATAAGCAGGGCCCAGAAAGTGACTGACATAGAACAGTTGCTGTTACTGGTAGATTAAGATATAGACTAGTTTCAAAGGAAAAGAACGAGTTTTTCTCACACCCGTCTCTCAAAATAAAGTAACTGAATAGCTTTAAAAATAACAGCAACAAACAATATATCACCAAAAACCAGGCATCAACTGAAACAATAAACTCTACTCTCTCAGTGGGTGGGAGTCAAAACCAACTGTCAGACCCACATATCTGCTTCTTCTCCATTTTTAATTCAATTTTCCCTTCAAATGAATTGTGGTATGGTCTTAGTTGCTCTGAGTAGTGGAGAAGAAAGCCAGAAAAAGCGGCTGCTCCATTCAGATATCAGTACCAAACAGCACCCTTGGACAATCTGCCTCTTTTCCTGACTTCACAGTCCTCTTTTCTCAGTTTGCCTCTAAGTCTTACTTCTCAGAAAATATGCTCCTTTTTAGCCACAGGAACCATTCAACCAAACAAAATATGGGATAAAATACATTCTGGGCTGAATTAAAACCATTAGTCCCTTGAAAAATCACTCAGAGTGAGTGAAAATGAACAGGCATTTAAAAGGTGCAAAAGAAAGATGGTGGTTACCTGGGAACTCAGTTCAACTTTGAAGACTTTTCAATTAAATTACTTAATGAATTAAAAGAATAGAAGGAACATAGATGAGAAAATGAGTTTGCTTGTTTTTAGTCAGGAACAATTAGAGTAAATGAACCATGGTTTTCAGGGTTGTTATTTTTCATGGGTTCTACTTCAAAATTCCTTCTGGAAATCTAAAAAGTAAAGACTTTCAAGAGCTGTTTTTTCCAAGTGAAGGGCAGCTGAGATATGGAAGAGGGGAAAAAGCATTAGGGAGAGTGAATCCATAAGGTTCTTTGAAGTTGGGTGGGCAAGGAGTATAGAAAATGACCTAACAATGAAAAACAAATATTGTGTTTCCAAATAAGGTTACCATGGAAAGAATACAGCCTAACTCTTATTTTTAATGTGCCTTAGAGTACATTAACATTCTGTTTTGATAAATAATAATAACAATAGTATGATGCAACCTTTAGTTTACAAATTTAATGGGGAAAACTTGGAAGAAACAATGGATAAAAATGAAAAACACATTCTCCTATTTCTCCTGTTTGTTTTCTTTTTTCTTAAAGGTGGTCTTTCTCCATCCAAAGTGTAATTGTATGTGAAACTCCATCATTTCCCTTTCTGCCTTTCCAACCCAAAGGATGTCAGTCACTATTGTCACCATCATGCCATTCATCTGAAGTCTTTCGCTAACTACCACAATTTAGTAGGTGTTTGGTATTCCTGAAGGTAGTATGTTTCAATAAAGACACATTCAAGCTACTTCTCCATACTCATTTGAAGCGAAGACTTGGTAATGAATCTATTATTTAAATTAAGAAACAGTTCTGGGACATTGTTTTAAAACATTGATCTTATTTTAGAAAAAGTGACACATAGCTTGGTTTGTTTTTCTCAGGAAAAATGCTTTCTTTATTTTACAACATGGATATTTGCGTTTCTCTTTATCCACAATTCACTATACTGAAAAAAATAACAGGATGTGTAAAAATGAAAGAGAAAAATAAATAATAACATGTCAAGGTGTTTGCATTTCTTTCCTTTTTTCTTTCTGGAACTTACCAAAACAAACAAACAAACAAAAAAAAAAAAAAAAAAAAAACCCTGCCAGGTCTGATTAGTTCAACATTTGGAGCAAAGAGACATTGTGTGTAATGTCAGCAAAGCCACATCAGCAAGAGACCCCAGGATATAGCTGAAGGGAATGTTTATCAGACAAATGTGCCTCAAAGACTCTTGGTACTTGGAGGCACCTTTCCCACCCCTTCCTGTTTGCATTCCTCAGAGTCAGGTTTCAGCTAGGGGATGGAAATTAAATAAAGGTGCACTGGGGAAAACATAATTAGTCCTTAAATCGTAGAATCTCAAATTCGTGAAATTTCATTGAAAGTTCAGCTAGAAGTCTTAAAAAAAATGCCTCTGGGGCAATCTTTCCAAGTTTTCTCTCAAAAATTTAATGTTAGCATACAGAAGTAATGGTTGCTCAATAATGCCCTTTTGTACCAAGCTAAGAATTTCCCTTAGCTGACGTTTCCACCTGTGGAAGAAAAGAATTCACAGCAACACCTTCACCCAGACCTGTTTCCACGTGATGTTTGCTTTAAGTTTTCCCTCAGAGCATCCAGCGCTTCTCTCAGTTGTTTTTTGCAATCGTTCACATTGGCAAACACATCACTGAACAACACGATGTCAATCTCTGAGTATCCTTGGGTGTCAGTCCCCTTTATATAAGAACCACCCTGTGAAGACGAAGGATTTAATGTGGGTCAAACCTAAACTAACCTTGAGGGAAGCACAAATTTCAAGTTGTAGCATTTTAGGGTCAATTAACATTGTGGAATAGCTTAAATATGTGCAGTTTAACCCCCTTCACCCTGGGGAGGGGGGGGCGGAACAGAAGAAGGAGAAAGCAATCTATCACGGTCTACTGAGAATTTAGGTTCAGCTATGAAAAAGAAAGCATAATTTTCCAAAAAATCCTGAAAATCCTTACAAAGACAGAGAGCTGCTAGTTCTCAGACTCTTTCTGCCTGAAAGCCACTAGACTGTATGGAACCTACAGGGGCAGGAATCAAATTCACCACTGTGAAGCCTGAAGCTCACACCTAGCAGTTGTCAATGAACAGCTAGACAGGTGCCACTGGCATAAGTGTCCTAACACAGACCCAACCTGTGAGAGCTAGAACCACAAGTGACTGAGGTTTCTGGGGGATGTTACTTTTCCTTGTTTCTAAATAGATCTTGAATGCTTTTTAATAAGTGTTCTGTAATTATAATTACTGAGAATTTATCTCAAATCTCTCTCTAAATATAATTTTATAAAAGTCAAACTGGAAGGAATTAACTGTACTTTATTGCCTTCTTTAGCACTCCAGGAAAACTTCAGGTTGCAAGGTTCCCCCAGGAATCTCTTTAGCAGCAAAGAAACCTGTTACCTATGATTTGGTAACCGTCATGTCCCGAATAAGGCAAAAGCAATCTGTCAAAGGTAGACTGTGACACACAAATGACACTGTGATTTCACATGAAGTTAGAAAACATTTCAATGCTTGGCTCCAGAGTCATTCTGTATCTGCTAATCATGAAGACTAAAATAGGTGTCTCATGCCCTACCAGCTCTACCCCAACTTAACTCTGTTCCTAACACGGTTCTCACTAGTGCAACTAATTTACAAAACCTATTCCCATTAGAAGTTACAGTGACAGGGGCGCCTGGGTGACTCAGTTGTTTGAGCATCCGACTCTTGAATTCGGCTCAGGTCATAATCCCAGGGTTGTGGGATCAAGCTCCATGCTGAGCATGAAGCCTGCTTGGGGATTCTCTTTCTCTCTCTCTCTTTCTCTCTCTCTCTCTCTCTCTGCTCCTCTGCTCCTCCTCAGCTCACATGTGTGCTCACTCTCTCTCTTTCTCTTAAAAAAAAAAGAAGAGGAAATTATAGTGACAGAGGAATATGGGAAATGTAGTTTTTAGCATCTTTAATCTGAGAGTTCTTAATACACTAATGTGTACTGTCACTATCCAAGAATGGACTAAAGGGCACAACAATTCTGCAACTTAATCAATCATTGGCCCCTGTTTTTGGCAAGCATCAGGCAGGACTAGAATAGAACGCTGACTCTTATCTCTGTAGAAGAAAATACATTGTTTCATATTCAGGCATTGCCATAGCTATCTGAAGGAAGAATTTAATCATCCTCATAAATCATATTTGCTACTGAGTTACATTAAAAATCATTTTTGCTTTTAAATAAGTTTATGGCTGAAAGATGATCTTATAACAAATATATGTGCATTTGTAGTTTTCTTGGCATCATTTCAAAAGATTTATTTTTTTATTTTTTTAATTTTTCTAAGCAATCTTTACACCCAGGGAGGGCTCAAACTCATGACCCCAAGATGGAGTCTCACGCTCCAACTAGTGAGGCAGCCAGGCACCCCATGTGTGCATTTTAAAACGAAAGAGTGGAAAAATTATCGAAATAAAATGCCCACAGAACTGCCCTGTATTTTTTTCTCTAAACACAGATGAGAGAGTATTCAGCGACAGTATTAATGGTAAAAATAATAATAACGGGACGGGAGGGAAATCATACCATCATTGCTATTTGGATTCCTTTCCTGTGTTCAGGCCATTTTTCTTCAAGGAAATTTTCTGTGCTCTCTGGACAACTGTTCCTGGACTCAGCGAGTTGTCTTTAAGTTGACAGGGAGCCCATCAGCGCAGCACCTAATTACTTCCACAGGCAGATTGCTCAAGCATGAAACAGGGCCCTGGGGGACAGGCTCACCTCCTTTGCCTGAAATTCCCTTAAGCATTTACAAATATCAGTCAAGTGTAAGCCAATTCTTTGGTCTTGCCAATGTAAAGGCACTTTCATCCCTTGGGCAAAAATTGCCAACCTTAATGGACTCCAGCTGTCGCATGGTTGAGTGCCTGCTCCACCAGCCTGAAGCCTGCCCTGGCATTTCAAAGAGCTCCTTGCGAGCTGTGTCACCCCATGCAGAAGGCAACACTGGCCTTTGAACATGTGGCCTTGCCCGGTTGACGTTCATTGCCTCCATGAGGAAGGAATGGCTTCCTTAGGGCTGTGTGGCCTGGCTCAGATTACCTGGATCACTCGGGAGGCCGGCACCGGAAAGCAATCCTGGATCAGCTTGAACAGGGCCCCAATTTCAGCCACACATGCAGTGCTCAGATGACCAGAGGCAGGGCGGATATTTTTATCTGCAAATCTCTGTAGCTCTTGGGGACTTTTACACTCCAACATATTATGAGGTGAAAATCCTGTAGACATTTGGGCTGCATAGAGAAATGGCCAGTATTTGATATTCACTGTACAGAAAAAGATGTGTGTGTCTAAGGCAAGAATCTAATTTTATACGTAAATTACATCTAGTCAATCACCAGGACTATCTAGTTGTAATAACAGGGAAACTGACTCTGCTGGTAGAGCATCAGGTGAACAGCAAACTTCACTCCCACCAGACTTAGCTGACATTGAACCCTAGGTCTCTATAGAGAAATGGCTGAACAGATATTCAGACATTCTTGTATGAGGAAAAAAATCTTTGCTCCAATTTCCTCAATCATTTTAAGTTCCTAAGTGAAAAACATATATGTTAACAAGTTTCAACAAAATGACCCCAAGGCACAGAATTCCAAGTTAAACCATCTATTAAAGGTCTCAAACCGTCAGTCCAGAGGCTATATTCTGCCTACAGAATGTTTGGTTTGGCCTGCACAGTGTTTTCAAAAAGAAAAAACTGAGCCAACACCTAAAAATCAGGAGATAGTACTTTTTTTTTTAAATGGGGACATCGTAGGTGTGTGTTTTGAGCCAGAAGAGCTGACAAGACTAACCACATCCTTCACGAGAAGGAAGTGAATAACTGAATTGCTAGGTTCAACGAATGGAGCATGTGAACTAAACTGAGAAAAGCAGATTAACAGGAGAAGAGGCATTCAAATTTTACTGATGCTAATATATTTTTTTAATGTGCATAGGTCTCTTTACAGAAAAGAAATGAAAATTCAAAGTAGCAGTGAGACTTGGGGGTTTGTATGCCACTTAAAATATAATATGTTGTGGAGAAGTGAGTAGACAGAAGGAAGGGAGTCAGGAGCTTTGAAGGCCAATAAATTGTGGGAAGGTGACTAGGAAATACACAGGGGGAGCTATTAAGTTCTATTAACTATTAAGAAAACTATTAAGGTTTGTTTGGAAACACTCATGTGCCGGCTCTAGGTTATCAGTGATAAAGGCTACTCTCTTCATCTCAGTACAGGAGAGAGAGAGAATTTATGGCTTGCTTTTAGGCAGAAAGGGGGAGAGCAGGGAGTTCTTGTATTTACTGTTTCTCAACTGCCTTGGCTCCAAATAATCAATACACCAAATTGGCATAATTAGGGTTGGCATATCCTGATCCCCTTCAACAGCAAAGAAATTTTCATAACTTTTGCATTGGAAGGATCAGGAAAACAATCCCTAAGTATCTGCAGTCACAAAGTGGCCCTCATTCAGGTTTATACAATAAATTCATATTATCACTGAGAATTCATTAAAATATTTTTTTAATGTTTATTTTTTTTACTTTTGAGAGAGAGATAGAGACAGAGCATGAGAAGGGGAAGGGCAGAGAGAAAAAGGAGACACAGAATCTGAAGCAGGCACCAGGCTCTGAGCTGTCAGCACAGAGCCTGACATGGGGCTCAAACCCACAAATTGAGACATCATGATCTCAGCCAAAGTCAGAGGCTTAACCGACTGACCCACCCTAGCACCCCGAGAATTCATTTTAGAGTGGCCTCTGGCTAGAAAAGGGCTCAAGTGCCTTAAAGAATTCACTAATTCTCTCTGGAATGAACTTTCAACTGGACTTTCTTTTTCAAACACATATGGAACATTCACAAGAATTGAATACACACTCAGGGCGCCAGGGTGGCTCTGTTGGTCAAGCATACAACTCTTAGTTTTGGCTGAGGTCATGATCTTGCAGTTCATGAGACTGAGCCCCAAGTTGGTACTGTCAGTGCAGAACCCTCTTGGAATTCTCCCTCTCCCCCCACCCCACCCCCCTCGCTATGTCTCTGTCTCAAAATAAATAAATAATGTTAACAAGAAAGAATTGAATATATACTCGGCTATAGATAAAACTCAGCACATTTCAGACAACTAACGTCCCACAGATTACATTCTCAGGCCACCATGCAACTAAATGAGAAGTCAGTAACAAAATAACTAAAAATACTCCTTGCTTTAAGAAATTTTAAGAACCACATATTTTAAATAAATCATGTATCACAGAAGAAATCATAATGGAAATCAGAACATACTCAGAAATAATCAGTAACAAGAGACTTTATATCAACACTCAAGGGATACATAGCCTCTTGTTTAAGTTTTATCAATTATGCCAAGTTAACAGATTATGTGGGGTTTTTTTTTTTGAAACTTTGATTCTTTTGCTTGAAACATAATATCCAACTTATATACTACTCTAGGGGAAGTTCATCACAAAATGATTACTTTCCAGTGACTCTCTGTATCCAGAATCAATTATTATTTCCTGAAAAAATTTATATTGATTAAAATTCTTTCATAGACCAGCAACCACAAGTTAGTTTAGAGCACAGACCACAAACATGAGAGGAAAAGGTGTAATATCTTAGTTTTGTGGCTATTTTTGACATGGATAGACCATTACCCGACTCCCACCTGAATTCCTGATGCTGTCCCACTTTTGACTGAAAGCCCATAGAATTGCATGAACTGTGTTGTCTCATTGAATGACACTTTGGTTTCCCAGCTTCTTCTTCAGATTTGGCTTTGCAAAATTTTACTTCGTCCCTGCCACTCCAAGAGAGGATAGTTTCAAGCCACATCTGGTTTCATCCTCTATCGTTCTCTATTACCTATTCCTGGAAACAACCCCTAAAGCCTTGCACTGAGGGAAAATCAAAATATGGTTTCTATGTTGCGTAAATATACACAGAGAGAAAGAGTCAGGCTTCTCTTTTACCTCTTTTTCTGGCTGTGAAGTGATGTTCTTGTATTTCATGCTTCTCCCGACTAAGGATGGTTCCAAAGTGCCTAGAACACATCCTACAGGTTTTTGATATTTCTGCAGCCATATGCTTTATATTCCTTTCTTCTAGATTTTCCCAATTGAGCTTCTGTGTCTCCATGGCTGACCTGTCATGTAAAGACTGAGAAAAAGTAAACACATAACATAGGAATTATAAGAGCTCTTTGAAAGATCTGCTGGACTTGATTTGGCTTCTCACTAAATGCTCCCACTCATGAGCACAGAGATTCTCATTCTGTGTTTTCAAAACATAGCAAAGCCCATTAGTTCTTTTGATATAGATAGAAAACTACTGTAGATTAATGGATGAACCATGAGAACTACAGTGCTGGGAAAAAAAGATATATCTATCTGCTATATATATACATACATATATGTATGTATATATATATATATATATCACCAGGTTTTGTTTTATAAAATCAGAAGAATAAAATCCCGGCTCTTTTTATTCTCTCTGGAGGCTTTAGAAAAATCATTTAACCTAATCGGGGCTTTGTTCCCTCATTTGTAAAATGAGGTGGAGGAAGGAGGGAAAGTATATTTATCTACCTCTAAGCTTCCATTAAAAGTAAAAATTCTAGGGGTGCCTGGGTGGCTCGGTCAGTTAAGCAGCCAACTCTTGGTTTCGGCTCAGGTCATGATCTCACAGTTTGTGAGGTATCTCTCTCCCTCTCTCTCTGCCCCTCCCCTGCTCGTGCTCTCTCTCTCTCTCTCTCTCTCTCAAAAGAAAGAAACTTAAAAAAAAAAAAAGAGTAAAAAGTCTAGGATTGTGAGAATCCTGTCACTACATAAGCATTTTGGAAAAGTAATTCCAGCAGTAGCAGCTGCCCTGGATACAACACTCGTGTCCAGTGAACTCTGCTGAGTGTCCCTAACAGCAGCCCTACGAGACAGATCCTTTATAGCAGGACTGAGACATGCCGCTTTAACTACTTCATCCCACCAGGTGGCCTAGGACCTGGAGTTTTGTTATAATTTCTTTCTTGTTAATTAATCTCTATGAAGAGAATTAATACCCAAAAACAACAAATAAAAAGCAGTGTTTTTTTTTTAGAAAAAGTGGGGGAAAACCCCAAGTTTTCCCCTACTTTTTCCCACTTGTACCTTACTGTGATCTTGGAGCTTCTCCCTCAGGACTTCTTGGCCAAATTTTTCATAGTGAACTTTTCCAAAATGCTTCTGTTGAAAGTGATACTTCAGAGCCTTGCAGCTGACAAAATCACTCCCACAGCACTCACAGTTGTAGTATTTGAGAGTCCACATCCTTTCCCAATGAAGTATTAGATCTGGAAACTACTGACCACAAAAACAAAGAGCCTTTGAAAAAAATATAGTCTCTCATAGTTAACTAGAATACAGGTATTACTTCTAATGTGCTAATGTGTGCTCAATCACATGCATGATTCCTAAGAAATTTATCCCTCACTAAAATCAAATGCAATATCATGAAAATACCTATTTAGACAAGCTGATTGTGAGCTTGGGCTTATAAAGATTAAGATGGCTGTAACATCAGTAAAACAAATGCAAAATATGTATAGGTATATATGCACATTTTTCTAAAAAGAAATTTCAAGTGAATCTGTGACCCAAAAGACATTAGTAACTGCTGGTTTAGATATAAATCTGCTGATTTAGAGTACTCAAGGATTCCCCAGGAGCCATTGTTTCTTCAATTTTTACCACCCCATTAATTCCCATATTTGAAAAAATTATCATGATCTGTACATGTCTTTTGAATCGCTCCCTGGATTTTTAAAAGTAGTTAAAAGCATATAAAAAGCAGAAGTTTGTACCAAGAGACACAGTCAGGAAGACGTTGGCGATTCCAATCTCCTGTGGGTTTCTCTTGAAACTGTTTATTTTTCTTGTTGCCAAGCAACTCTGCTTGCATTTGTAAAACTTATCTGAAGCTTAGAGCTCCTTCCTCAGAGGTTAGAATTATGGGATTTGTAGTTACCAGTTTCTTAGCAATCGAATAGATCCAGCTTTTCTAACTGTACTCATAAATTATTTTGCATCTGTTGCTGTAACACATTGCCACAAATTTTAGTGGCTTAAACACACAAAACTATTGTCTTACAGTTCTGTAGGCCAGAAGTTTGATTTGGTTTCACCAGCTAAAATCAAAGCATTGGTAAGGCTGAATTCCTTTCTTTAGGCTCTAGGTAAGATTCATGTCCTTGTTTGTTGTTGTTGTTGTTGTTGTTGTTGTTGTTGTTGTTATTGTTGTTGTTTGTTAGTTTTGTTTTTCCCCCCAGCTTCTAGAGTCAACCCACAGCCCACACTCCTTGGCTGGTGGCTCTCTTCTTCCATCTTCCAATGCAGCAAAAGCAAGTGGAGTCCTGTTCACATTGCATCTTTCTGATCTGTCCCCTTTTCCACTGTTTAATGTTTTCTTATTTATTTTTGAAAGAGTGCAAGCAGGGGAGTGACAGAGAGAGGGGGACAGAGGATATGAAGCAGGCTCTGCACTGACATCGGTGAGCCCCAAGCCCAATGTAGTGCTTGACCTCACAAACTATGAGGTCATGACCTGAGTCAAAGTCAGGAGCCGAACTGACTGAGCCACCAGGTGCCATACCTTTTCCACTTTTAAGGACCTTTGTGACTCCATCGGGCCCAACTAGATAACACAGGATAGTCTCCCAATTTTAACGTTGGCTATTGACAACCTTAATGCTATCTGCAAATTTAATTCTCCTCTGCCATATAAGGTAACAAATACAAAGTTTCCTAAGATTAGGACATGGACTTCTCTGGGGGAACCATTTTTTGCCTGCAACATTGTACTTCTAAACTTCAAACAGAAATAGAACTGAATCCAAAATGTATCTGTAAAAAATGGAAACGAGGCAAACTGTTTCCTTTCTTTGCAAAAACATCTGTGCTTAAATGGTTCTGGAGCCTTTGTCAGACACAGAGTGTTGAGCAGTGTGCTTTTCACTGAGGTGGGGTGCAGTTCTCCAACTACAGGTCCTATCTCATTAGCAAGGTGTGAAAACAATTTAGGGGTTGTGACTAAGATTTTAAAAAATCAAAGAAGACCAAAGTAGGGAATATTGAACATAATGAAGGTAAATAATGATTTGTGAAACATCCATTACAGTTAAACATACACATATCTGTATTGGGTTAAATGTAAAATGTATTTTAAAAAATCTAAATTACACGAATTAGTTTATTTCATATCCTCTCATTGGTCAGCAGAAGCTCTATCTCTTGTTTTATTTCCCTTAATTCCCCATCCTCCACTTTCACTTACCTCCTTGTTCCCCCACAGGTAAACATTATAATGTTTTTTGTTATATATATATTTGTTATATATATATATATATATATATATATATATATATATATTATATAAAATATATAAAAACATAAACATAAATGTTTTTGTTATATATATTATATATAATATATATATTATATATATTATATATAAAAACATAAATGTTTTTGTTATATATACAGTATATATAATATATATATGTATATACATTATACATTATATATATGTATATAATATATATACATATATTATATATATATTATCTATACTCTGGTCCATTCCTTTTAATTGCTACAGAATAACCCATAGTGATATCTGCTATATTTACTATATGTCTTTCTCTGGGTAGAAGTAAAAAACATTTCAAAGTCACTGGTCTAGCGTGAAAATCCAGGACTCACTGGAGAACTTTTAGAACAACCCTGGAAGTTTTCTTCATCCAAGGCACATGTCCAAAATGTCCACTTAGCTTTCCTGTTGGCAGCCATTAAGATCTACGGGTGTCACTGTTCCCAAACTTGGTCTTGCAGGAAGACACCGGTTGGCATATACCATAAACAGGGGAGTGTACACATTGATGCAAAGTTGCAGAATTTTTAGGCTGAAACACCCTTTTCTTGCCCTCTTCCCTGTCCCCTCCATCATTTTAGCAGACAAGTATTTTAAGGATACTTTGCTTGCAAGGAATAGAGACCTACTGAACATAAAATGGAGTTTATTGAAAGGGTTTTGGATATCTTGGAAAATCCAAAAGTGGGAAGTAAACCCAGACCTCAAGGCCATCTCTGGCCATACCAAATTGCCTAAAACAGGGTGAATGTTCAATAAACTTTGGTCCAATAAATGGATGAATAGGTGAGTAGAGGAAGGAACTGGAAAATCATCAGGAATCAAGGCAGCAGTTCTCACTGATTTCACTGACTGACCCTGTACGTCTACATCTCTGCTTTCATATCTCTGCTTCCCTTGTCTATTTCTGCACAAGTGTGTATACGTGCTCTACAATGGTGCCCTTCTAGGGTGACAAACTGCCCTAGAAACAGTTTGCCTGAAAAGACAAACTGTTTGCCTGAAACTGGCATATACTAAAATACAGATGTAGCTTCTACTGTGCTAATTTGTGCTTTATCACATGAATGTTTTCTAAGAAATTTATCCCTCACTAAAATCAAAAACAGTACCATGAAAATACCTGTGTTAAAACCAGGGAAGTGTTAAAACCATAGAAGTCTCAGGAAAACCAGAAGGAATTGGTCACTCTACCATTGCAGCAGAGTATGCCTTAAAAATCAGCTTCATAAATCCAGCCAGTCACTGTGAATTAATGAATTGAGTCCCTCCAAGCCCCAATGTTGTGAAGTTTGGAGAACTTGACTGGATCTACCCAAATTGTGATTTGTTTCCTCTACGCCACATGTTCATTCCTAGTCCAATCAACCTTGACTGAGCTACAGTGAAAGGGGTAGAGAGGTACATAACTCAACCATAAGCTTAAGTACCAAGTTCTCTAAGAAAGGCTGTTGAAGCAATGTTGGGCATTTGTAGTTCACAGATATGACATAGCACATCATTCAGATTCCCAGCACTAGCTGTCCAGGATCAGAAGAGTGAAGGAAAGAAGACAATAGTTGAATTGTTAGGCCTTCTCAATGAGATTTCTCTCCTCCCACGTTTTGCTTAGTATAATGTTTTCAAGCTTTATCCATGTTGTAGCATGTATCATTACTTCGTTTTTACAGGTCAATATTACTCTTTGAATGAATATACTGCTTTCCTTAGTAACCTATGCATTAATTAGTGGACATTTGGGTTGTTTCTGCTTGTTAGCTACTATGAATAATGTTGCTATGAACATCCACATATGCATCTACAAATTTTTGTATAAACATTGTTTTGAATTCTGGGGCATCTGAAAGTGAAATTGCTGGGTCTTACAGTAACTCTATGTTTAACCCTTTGAGGAAAAGCTAAACTGACCTCTATATTTTACATTCCCACCAGTCATGTATGAGAGTTCCAATTTTCCTATATCCTCACCAACACTTATTATTTTCCATATTTTAGAGTATAACTCTCCTCATAAGTGTGAAGTGAATATGAAAGAGTTTTGATTTGCATTTTTTGGTAATTAATGATGTTGAGTATCTTTTCATGTGCTTGCTGACTATGTATCTCCTTTGGAAAAACGTCTATTCAGAATTTTTCTCCGTCTTTTAAATTTATTATTTTTTTAAGTTTATTTATTTATCTTGAGAGAGAATGTGTGTGTGAGCAGGACAGAGGGAGAGACAGAGAGAGAGAGAGAGAGAGAGAGAGAGAGAGAGAATCCCAAGCAGGCTCTGTGCTGTTAGCATGGAGCCCCATGAGGGGCTAGAACCCACAAACCATGAGATCATGCCCTGAGACCAAACCAAGAGTCAGACAAACAACTGAGCCACCCAGGCACCCCCCTTTACACACTTTTTAAGTGGGTTGTCTTTTTATTGTTAAATTATATGAATTCTTTATATATTCTGGATACCAAGCTCTTATCAGATATATGATTTGAAAATATTTTGTGCCATTCTTTGGTGTATCTCTTTATTTTCTTGATAGTGTCCTTTGGTGCACAAAAGTTTTAAATTCTGATCAACTCAGATTTATTTTCCCTTTTGTTGCCTGTGCTTCTGGTGTCATATCTTAAAAGCCATTACCTAATTCAAGGTCATGAAGATTTACAGCTGTTTTTCTTCTAAGAGTTTAATACATTTAGTCCTTACATTTAGATCCATTTTAATTAATTGTTGATTTTTGTATATGGTATGAGGTAGTGGTTCAAATTCATTCTTTTACATATGGATTTCTAGTGGTCCCAGCACTATCTGTTGAAGAGATTATTTTTCCCCATTGAATTGTCTTGGTGCCCTTGTCAAAAACCAACTCACCATAAGTATATAGGTTTATTTCTGGACTCTCAATTCTATCCCATTGATCTATATGTCTGTCCTTATGCCTGTACCACACTGTCTTAACTCTTGTCACCTTGTAGAAGGTTTTGAAATTGTGTTGTATGAGTCCTCCAACTTTTTTTTCCTTTCAAGATTGTTTTGGCTATTCTGGGTTCCTTGAGTTTTCATGGAATTTTGGGATCTGGTCATCAGCTCCTACAAAGAAGGCAGCTGGGATTCTGATATAAATTGTGCTGAATCTCTAAATAAGTTTGAAGAGTATTGACATCACTTGAAAAAAAAATTTTTTAATACTTATTCATTTTTAAGAGACAGAGAGAGAGACAGAGCATGAGTTGGGGAGGAGAAGAGAGAGAGGGAGACACAGAATCCTAAGCACGCTCCAGGCTCCAGGCTCCAAGCTGTCAGCACAGAACCCAGCACAGAGTCTGACTTGGGGCTCGAAGTCACGAACTATCAGATCATGACCTGAGTCAAAGTCAGATGCTTAACCAACTAAGCCACCCAGGTGCCCTGAAGACTATTGACACCTTAACAATTTTAAGTGTTTCAGTGATCCCACGAACATGGGATCTTTCTATTTATTAAGGTCTACTTTAATTTCTTTTAGCAATGTTTTATAGTTTTAAGTGTACAAATCTTGAACTTTTTTGGTTAAATCTATCCCTGAGTCTTTTAACGTTTGGATGCCATTGTATATGAAACCTTTGTTATTGTTTAGAAACACAATTGACTTTTGTACATTGATCTTGTCTTCTGTAACCTTTATGTTCATTTCTTAGCTCTAATACATTTTTTTTTTGGTACTTTAGCATTTTCTATGTGTAAGATCATTTCATATGCAAATAGAGATAGTTTTAGTTATTCCTTTTTAACTGGATGCCTTTTATTATTGTTTTGTTTGTTTGTTTTGTTTTGTTTTGTTTTTGCCTAATTTCCCCAGCTAGAACCTGCAGTATGATATTGCACAGAAGTAGTGAGAGTAGATATCATTGTCTTGTTCCTGATCGTAGGAGAAAATCTTTCAGTCTTTTACCACTAAATGTGTTATTCATTGATGCCCTTTAGCAGTTCAGGAAGTTCTCCTTTCATCTTACTTTATTGTTTTATCATGAAAGTGTGTTGGTTTTTGTCAAGTGTTTCTTTCTGCATCTGGTGAGATGGTCATGTGGTTTTTATTTTCTATTATGTGTTATTGATATGATGTATCACATTAATTTTTGGACGTCAAACCAACCTTGTGTTCCTGGAATAAATTCCACTCGGTCATAATGGATAATACTTTATATATATTGTTGGATTCAGTTTGTGTATTTAGTTGATTTGTGCATCTCTATTTATAAAGGATATTGATTTGTATTTTTCTTTTCTTGTGATATCTTCTGCTTCTACTATTTTGCTAGGGCCAGAAATTATTTCTTATCCAGAGTAGGAAAGGAGAGAAGAGTTATATACAAGGATTTGGGGAACTGAGTAGCACCATCCACTTGAGATGTTATAAGATTTGATCGACCTGTCTCTCCCCACCCCATCCCCAGCCACTGGCTGGCCTGCATAAAGCAAGGGAGAGTCTACCCTGCCCCAGGAATGCTTCTTACCCTCCTAGGAGAGTCTGCACAAGTGGACTACTAGAGTGTATGGAGCATCAATAAGCTTAGGATTCTAAATCATGAAGCACCTGCCTCAAAACATCATGACCTTGAACAAACCCTTGTGAAGAGTGGAGCTACAAAAGGTTACACAGGAGTTACACAGGTCATGTTTGCCAGACTGCCTTCTCCAATAGAAGTCCAATGCCCAATACCTTCAAATACCCATCCTTCTTACTAGTCTTGTCTAAATGTATCTTCTGTTTTTCTACCAACTATTTGCAGAGCTGGTCTGGTAGGGAGTGAGAGAGGATATTTTCCCAGAGCAGCTGTAGGCTGAGGACCCTGAGCTGAAGTTCTCTTCTGTATACTCAGTATGATGTCCTTTGGAGCCACATTTAATGGCAAACAGTACATCAGCCTCAGTACGGATTGAGCAGGCTGATGGGCTAACCCAGGACAACCATCAGCAAGGCAACCAAGGAACACCTCTGAGGACCACACTCTTCTTGCCTAACCCACAAGAACCTTTATTTCACAAATCCTAGAGAAGACTCCTTGCCTGCAGAGACCTGGCAGCACTTTCCCACCTGTGGGAGGGGGTAGCCTCCACCCAAGTCCATGCACTGCCTCCTCTCAGATGGAATCTGGCTGTCCTGGGAAAGCACCACCTACCAGGGCTCCTGCTGGAGCAAGTCCTACTCAGGACAGCCCAACTCATTTCTTGGCTACTGGAGATTTCTGGGCTACATAAATCAGATAACAGCTTTGGCCACCTTGAAGGCAGGTAGGAAATCCTTAGAGCTAGCTAAGCATCTCTTTCAAACAGAGAAAAGCATTTCCATTTTTGGCCAGTCCTCATGAAACATTTTTTCTTTCATGTCCTCTCACAGGAGCACATTTTCCAGGATTTGTTATGATTGACTCAAATTTCCCTAGTGTCTGTACAACTCAGATTCCTTCCACATGGGCTGCATGGATTCTAAGCCATCTCAGAGCAAACAAGTCTTCTTACCTGCTTTTGTTCATTCCTGGTGAGCACTGGGCAAGGACAGAAGCCACCAGAGTTTTTCACCCACTTACTGCTGGCACTGCATCACAAGTTCTTAGACTTCTGCCATGCTCGCTTGGGCAGCACAGACACTAAAACTGGAACGATACAGAGAAGATTAGCATGGCCCCTCAGCAAAGATAACACACAAACTTGTGAAGCATTCCGTATTTTGTGCAGTTCCTCAGTGAATCGCCACCCTTTGTGGATTAGCACAAAAAACAAGGTTTGGAAAGGTCACTTGGGAGGTCTGTTCCAAATTGAATTAAGCATTCCCTCTAGCAGCTGAGGACCCAGCACACCTGTCAGCTTCTCCTGGACTTCACCGAATCTTCTGTCCTTGGAGGTGAGAGCTCACCTCAGTGGTCCCCCTGGCATCTCCACGGCCACCCATCACATTACTATTATTAACTAGGTAATCCTGGTAGCTGCATCCGAAAGCTTGTTCTCATTGGTTAAATAAATAAATAAATAAATAAATAAATAAAAGACCTCTGCAGACTGTTCTTAATTTAAGGTAAGGACCTCAGAGAGGTCAAAGATCAGAACTGCCGCTAGAATTCCTGAGGCTAGATGACACTGACAGAAATACAGGAGGCGCGGTGCCTGTCATCTGAAGCCAAGCAGACAATCAGCGCGTCTCCTGTGTGGCGTGTTTAATTAATCATACTCTGTGACTTCACCTGTAAGTTTTCAACGTGCAGGCAGCTACAAGCCCTCTCCCTTTTATTGAACTGTGGTGTAATCGAGACTCCCTGATTTAGAAGTCTATCTTGAAACACTCTCCTTGTTCTCGCCTGGCTACCCTGAGCAACTCAGACAAGGAAGCATTCTCACAACGTAGGCTGAGGTGAGCCAAGCTCATTTATTGCTAATTAGAACTTAAGGGAAACCTGGAGTGAAACTGAAACAGGCAATTAACTTCCAGCCTCTTGTCATTCACTTGGAACACCCTCAGGAATGAATACCTGTGTGGTTCCTCAGTGCGAATCAAGTGTCTTTGGTTCCCAATCAGTGACATGAGGCGGGACATGTGGGCACTCATGCAGCATCTGGGGAGAGGCCTCCGTTTTTCACATTGCACCACACACCCACAGGAGCGGAGGGGGAATTCTGGCTGGGGAGCCAGTGTCCCCACCCCGATCCCCACCCCCTTCCACTCCAGGCACTTGCTGTTTCTGAGGTGGCTGCAGAACTACCTACATCGTAGCTTAAAACCTCCCAGGGGACGCCCTTCACTTCTGTTCCTCATGAACCCAACTGCCCTCAACTATTTACCACCCACCACGCAGCCAGTGTTTATAAAGTCCAGGTGGCATTCTCCCAGCTGCAGCCAGCTGCTCACATTAGAGTCAGGCATCATGTACCCACCTAGCACAAGGCCTGGTGCATAGTGGATGATTACAAATATTTATTGAGTGAATGGGCCATAAAAAACATTTGAGAAACATGGCCTGGCTTCCTTCTTCTACCGGTTCAACTTATGGCTGCTTTCTCTCACCCAAAGTCAGGACGTGCTCAGATATTATAAGCCAATTTTCATATTAGCTTAGAAAAACAGGAAGAAATTGGTTGCCAGTCAAAAGAGAGAGAGAAAGTTTCTTTTTATGAGAACAATGTGCTTGTTTGAAATAAAGAGTTGATAAGCTGCTTTGAGTAAGGGATAAGATTCCAAGGAGTATGTCCAAATAGCAAAAAGCCGTCTGTACGGGTCCACTAAATCAAGGGACCAGCTGCTAACTTCAGGCCATTAGTTTCCTTGAGCTCCTGACGCACTTGGCCATGTGCATCTGGGTGAGGCGGCCAAAGTGCAATGCCACGGAGGAGAGACATTTCAAGTTCAAGGAGATGTCTAGGAGTAAGAGTGAGCAGTCAGCAAGGTGCACGTGTGTGTATCTGTGTGGCTGTGTGCATGCATGTTTTGGATGATTACAGGAAGTGAAAAGATCCCACAGAAACAACAGGGTAAAGGAGAGGCCCTGGAGAAGAGAAATATCAAGTGATGATGAAGCTGTTTGTTGTGGCATGTGAGAGATTCTCCCCTATAGAATCCTAGGGAAAATCTGCATTGTTCAGTAATGCTTTGGCTATAGTGAGTTTGTGGGAAGGAATCTTAAAGAGGTATTAGGTTCTAAGCCCAGGTTTGCTCAAGGCAGAAAAGAGACCATGGGCATGGATGCAGGGCAGAGGAAGGTCAACTGACATCCAGGTTATTTCCCCCTACCCAATTCCCAGTAAAGACTAAATATGTCAAGTGGATGGTTTTAAAACTGTGTTTTAATATTGTCTCTTCCCACGACTGTAAACTTCCTTAAGTTCCTGACCTTCTGGCAACAGGGAGTCTGTAGAAACATAAGAAAGACAGCAGTCAGCACCCACAGTCAAGGATTCTACAGCCCACTCAAGGACAAAAGGCCCATCTCAGGCTGACTTCAAACTACTTTAGGAAAATGGTTCATCCTCATCTTCTACCTGTAGTTGGTGAAGCTATCAACCATTACAGCACTTGGCACCTCACCACTGTTTTAACCACCCCTTCCTCTTCCCTGATATTTCCCTTGGCGGGGAGAGAAGTCTTTCTGAACCTCCCTGACATTAGCATCTTCCACCCAAGAGAGGTTACTTTCTTGTACCCACTTAGTTCAAACAGACAAAAAAGGGCATATGATAATATACCATATATCTACTCTTTCAAAATCATGGTAGATTGTTCACATTATTGAGTTTAAAGTTAAAATATTAGGATAGTTTTAGCTCCACACTCTATGTTAAAATGAAACACCTCTTTCAACAGTAAATTCTAATATTCTTATTTCCAAGGAAATAGTATCCTGTAGGCATTTGCACATCCTTTGTCGCAAAGGCGACACAAACTTTTTCTAATACAAACACATATACAAATTTAACATATAATGTTATATTTGGGGGTCATAGCTAAGGCAGAGCTTCTGAGTTCCTTTACATTATCAGTAAAATTAGGGAATTAGACTGTATCATATGGAAAGTTCTTTCTAGCACTAAGAGAGATCTTAACACATTTGGCCAATTTCTCTGCCATGCCCAAAGTTGTACACAATATTTTCTAGGTAGAATGGACACTCGTACATGCTTGATTGTTTTGCATACTGAAGGCAAATAAATTATTGAAAGGAAAAAAGAGTATTTACGAGCATATACGAAGTACCAGATCTATTTCCTGTATACCTGTACCTGATGTTATTACTGCAAAATAGGTGTCATTACCACCACTGCATTAGGCAATAATCAAGATTTTATTTCATACTTATTTATAATTAACCAAATTCAGTGAAATCTATATAACTTCATGCTTTTTCTAATGTACTACAATAACTCTCAAATTAAATCTGCATATTTAAGGCTTAAATTTACAAAGAGGATTAGACTGAAAGTATTTCCCTAATTTCCTAACTGGCAAGTTATATAACCATATTCAATTAAAAAACTCATTTCCATCTGTAACTGATGGTGTTAACATCCATACACCCCAGAAAACAGCAGGCAGTTTTAACAATGGCAGTGGTATTTACCATGTCACTGTTATATTTACAGGCATTGTACTAGGTAATTCATAGATATTTTATTTATTTATTTTTTTAAGTTTATTTATTTATTTATTTTGAGAGAGAGAAATCACAAGCAAGGAAGGGGGGGGGGGAGAGAGAGAGAGAGAGAGAGAGAGAGAGAGAGAGAGAGAGAGAGAGAATCTCTCAGCACGGAGCGTGACACAGGGCTCGAACTCCAGAACTGTAAGGTCGTGACCTGAGCCGAAACCAAGAGTTGGACGCTTAACCCACTGAGCCACAGAGACACCCTATAGATATTTTATTTAATGCTAACAACCTCACAAGGTAGGCAGTATCTCTGTTTTATTAATGGAGACAACTGAGGCTAATAGGAATTAAGAGACAAGTGGAAAATCACTGTACCAGGAACCAGTTCCAGTCCTGATTGATGCCAGTCTATGTTCCACAGCATTTCAAATATTTAAATTTCTAGAAATCATTGCCTTTTGCTACCATGTAAAAATACTAACATTCCAAGCATTTGGTCAAGTTAAAAATCACAAAAGGCTAGGAGGCAAAGTAAATGAAGATATACTCAGCCATAAATACCAGGGCAGCCAATGTACAATCCTGATGAAGCAACCAAGGATCACATGGGCTATGTTCACATAGATGAGCAGCATGAGAAAACATGGAACAAAAGGGCTTCTTGTTTCCCACACTTGGCTTCTATACAAATGGCATGTGAATAAGCAACACGCCGAGTCCCCTTTATAAATAAGCCTTTCCTAAGCTGACATGGCTTCTTGTCTGTCCCTGACTTCTTTGAATCTATTGCCTCCTGGTGTGGCCTGCTCAACAGTTCAACTATGGCAACGTCATCTACTTTCACCACTCTATTTGGTTATTTTACTATGTTACATTACATTCTTCCTTCAAAAAAAATGAGCGGCATAGTAAGAATAAAAGTTTTTAGATGTATAAGCAAAAGTCCTGATTATAATTCAGCTCAGCCAACAATAGAAATCACAATCACATAATCGATTGGATGGCCATCCATAAGAAAATGAAGTACATAGTAAAAATGAAGAACAAGCAGAAAGCATTGGAAACATATCACTAATTATTGACTATAGAAGGTAGGCTGTGATGATGATTTTAAAGTATGTTTTTGCTCTCTGGTAATAACACTCCTGTATAGCATGTAAGTCGATTGTTCAACTCACAAGTTTTAGGAAGCACTAGATGCTTGAGTGTGTGTGTGTGTGTGTGTGTGTGTGTGTTGCAGGAGGTGTGTAGGGCTTTATGGTATGAATTGAAGTAAAGCAAAAAGAAAATATAACCAAATCAAACTCTCCTGTGCATGGATTCTAAAAATGATTTTGAAAAATAAAGTTTTTTTTTAATGTGTATTTATTTTTGAGAGAGAAAGAGAGTGACTGGGCGAGGGGCAGAGAGAGAGGGAGACAGAGAATCCGAAGCAGTCTCCAGGCTCTGAGTTCTTAGCACAGAGCCCAACACAGGACCCAATTCCACAAACAGCAAGATCATGATCTAAACCAAAGTCAGATGCTCAACCGACTGAGCCACTCAGTCGCCCCTCTTCTCTACATTTATAATGGGTTTTAGTTCAACTGTTTACTGCAGATATCCATGAATAAAAAAGTATAAAAAATGTAACCAGAAGATTTTGATCAAAATCAAAATTTCTAAGAACATTACCCCAGTACATTACTATTACCTATTGAAGTTTAGTTGACAACACAATACTACATTAGTTTCTGGTGTACAACATAGTGATTGAACCGCTCCATACATATGCTCACAAGTTTAGCTACCACCTGTCACCCTACAACATTATTACAATACCATTTACTGTATTCCTTATGCTATATCGCTCATCCCCATGACTTATTCATTCTGTAACTGAAAACCTGTACTTCCCACTCCTCTTCACCCATTTTGCCCATGCCCCTACCTCTCTCCCCTCTGGCAACCACCAACCAGTTTGTTCTCTGTGTTTATGGGTGTGTTTTTGCTTTGTTTTCTAGACTCCACCTATAAGCAAAATCACATGGTATTTCTCAGTCTTATTTCACTTAGCACAATAACCTCTAGGTTATTGTGTTACAAATGGCAAGATCTCATTCTTTTTTTATGCCTGAATAACGTTCATACCACAGCTTTATCCATTCATCTATCAAGGGGATACTTTGGTTCCTTCCATGTCTTGGCTGTTGCAAATAATGCTGCAATAGAGATAGGGATGTGTATATCTTTTCAAATTAGTGTTTTCATTGTCTTTGGATAAATATCCAGTAGTGGAATTGCTGGATCATACGGTAATTCTATTTTTCATTTTGTGAGGAACCTCCATACTGTTTTCCATAGTGGCTGTATTAATTTACATCCCCAACAGTGCATGAGGGTTCCTTTTTCTCCACATCCTTGTCAACGCTTGGTATTTCCTGTTTTTTTTGATATTAGCCATTCTGACAGGTGTAAGGTGATATCTCATTGTGGTTTTTATTTGCATTTCTCTGATGATGAGTGACGTTGATCATCTTTTCATGTATCTGTTGGCTAGCTATCGGGTCTTCTTTAGAAAAACGTCTATTCAGGTCTCCTGCCCATTTTAATCAGATTATTTGGTTTTCTAGTGTAGAGTTGTAGAAGTTATTCATATATTTTGGATATTAACCTCTAAACAGATCACTTGCAAATATCTTCTCCATTCAGTGGGTTGCCTTCACTTTGTTGATTCTCCAATATATTAATGATCACCATAGGAGATTGTAAGAAGGTATGGCTTCAAGGTTTCTTTGTGTCCCCAGAAACAGGTTTTTGGGTAAAGGGATTAAGAGACACTGTATTTGCTCTAAAATGCCCAACTTTAAGCCCTAACAATTACTGGAAGAGAACATTGGTTCTAGTTCTCATATCTGGAAGCCTAAGAAATTCTCAATTCTCAAGATTACTCATGGGGTTAGAACAGAGAAACTCCTTTTGTAGACATGACCAGGAACATAACTATTGCAGTGTCCCTTGATAACAGCTGTGCACTCCCACTCCAATTACATGTGAATCAAAGCAAGGGGTGTCCTTTGATAACATTTAGTGTCCTTTCACCTTCAGATAGTAAGTGTTCCTTGGTTTCACTGGCATAAGTAGTTACATGTCTCATTCTGATTTAGGTACTGAATTATTACTGTATCAACTGGTACTGGGTGTTTATAGGAAGCAATTCAGTCTAAAAAGTAAATAATTGCCCTACAGTTCATATAACTATTACTGAGCCCCCTTCTCCATGCATCCACTGAAAGTTTTAATCCCCACCCCACCCCATCACAGGAGAAATTTGGCAATGTCTTAAGACATTTTTCGTTGTCACACTGGGGGTGGGGGAAGTTCCATTAGCCCATATTTGCTACTTGCATTAGAGGCCAAGGATGCTGCTAGTCATCACAGAATGCACGGGAGAGCCCCAGATATCAAACAGTGTGAGCCTGAGAAACCTTGAGTTACAGGCAGTAGAGATACTGGGGTACTAGTGGGGTAAAAAACAAATAATGCAATACAGTGAATACAGTCATTACCCTTGTAGAGTATATAATCTGAGAAGATGTACCACTTTATATATACAATTTATTTATCCAAATAGTCCACACAGTATTTATATTTAAATACTTTATTTTCACTTCACAAAAAAGAAAAAGCAACAGTGTTTGCAATTACACATGCCTTTCAGTCAGTGCTGGTCATATGCAAAACAAGTTATCAGAAGTATAAAGAAAAATAAGCCTTTTCCCTTTACAAGTGACACAACACAATTTGCATATATATTATATTACACATACTGTTTTCAAAATTTTCCACAAAAGACAGGTTATGATACAAATTTAGAATTCCACCCACAAGCTCAGATTCAAAGAAGTGAAGATCCGTATAGGTGTCTAAATACAAAAACGTAATAGTTTTACAAGTTTCCAAATAATTACTTTTCAAAGTGTTTGAAAGAGACTACTACTCTTCATAGCAACGTGGAACACTTGGGTTTAATCAAGACGGCTAGGAGACTAAGTTTGTCTCAGCGTGAGTTTGCTCATTAATGCAAATGCTCCAATTATGCTGTAATTCTCATTTCATATATATATATATATATATATATATATATATACACACATACATACATATATGCACACACACACACACACATACATACACAAGTGTATTATTGTACTGATGGTTTATACAGCACAACTTCTGGAGCATTTCATTCAGCTAATCCATGACCTTTACTTCTTTGAAGTATTTCAAATTAAGAACTGCTCAGAGATATCACTAATGACTACCATGACTAATTTCAAAAAGGTGTCCCTTTCTCTCTTATTTATGATCATAATTACATGTGTCATGAACAAACTTTTGTTTTTTCTACAGCAGCAGGTATAAATAAGCAAAGTACAGGCTAATATTTCAACACTAGGACCTGAGAGTTTGATATGGTAAATGACATCTCTTCGCAAATGTTCTAGGAGTCCTATCTAGCAACGTTTCTAAAAAATATATATAATAGAACAAAATAATATAGCAAACCTTCAGCATTAGAAACAAAGATTGCTCAGAAGCTTGAAGGAAAAAAAACAAGGAGGAAAGAAAGAGAGGTAGGGAGGGAGTGAGGGATTTTACACATGCATTTTCTTTGATACAGACAAATGTGGAGTCCTAACATTTACCATGTGGTGGATGAAGAGTCAATATGATTCAAGAAAGCGAACACACACATCTGGATATATGAAATGCATGCAAAAACATAGAGCTGATGAGGCAACACCGGCTTACATGTTTAAGTGTACTTGAGTATAACATCTAATACTGCAGGCACTGAAGAAGAAGGAGAAGGAGAAGGAGAAGGAGAAGGAGAAGGAGAAGGAGAAGAAAAAAAAGAACAAGAATGGTCCAGCTAATGGAGAATGGAAGGGAGAGATGCAGCCACACAGAAGAGCTCTGGGTAAGAAAGGACCAACTTGCCCTCCCATAGATGGGTGTTGAAAGACAGGAGGGCTAGCCCCCCAATTCTTAAGGGAATGATTTTTGGGCCCATGTTGTTATTCACTAGAACCATGGCAATAACTCAAAAAGTTCATTCCAAAAGTCAAAATAATTTTTATTGGCTACACGAGAATATGCTATCTATAGAACTGCAAGAGACTTCTGTAGATAAATCAGAATTCCAGCCCCCAAAAGAAGCTACTCTCAAGGGTCTTCAAATGAGTTCTAGGCAGCACTTTTACTGGCTTACCAGTTACTAAAAGATTAATCAGCAATGAACGTTAAACACACTTTTTACTTAGTATGATCCTCTTGCCTTTCTGGAATTTCCACAGTACAGGTCCCGTCTCACCCTTTCCTTCAGTTTGAATCAATGTAAGAAATGCTGACCCTGATTAGCTTTCACAACTCAACCATGCCCAAGTGTCTGCTCCCATCTTATTTGCTGTACATTTGTTAGCCATTAGTTACACCACCCCAATGCCTCTCAAGTCACAGGACAGGGATCTGGTGGGACTTTATTTTTGTTAGATCCATGCACAGCCCTGCAAGGGACTAAGTATTAACAAAAAATAATGAAAAAAAAAAGAGGGAAACAGATTAGATATGCGCATAAATATATTTATACTTTTAAAGGCATATTTCCTAGAGAATAAAACAAAATAAGCACAGAACAACAACTATACTAGCCACTGATAAATGAGGAAATATGTGGGGAAGGAAGAAGTGAACTGTCAATTTATGAAACTCAATTTCCTTTAGGTCCCTACATAGATAGCCATGCGAAGAACTAAATACAAAATGAAAGGAAATATATTCATATGTATTAAGAATATTCCCCTACCAAAAATAGAAACCCCTCCAAAAAAAAAAAAGCCAAGTAAATAAACAATACACAACTATTCTACTCACTATTGCCAACACAGGCAATAAGGGAAAGGGGAGAAGGGGAGATTTGTCATACACTGATCCTCGATTTTCATTCAGTACCTATACATCCATGCTAAGAGTAGGTACAAAATCAATTAATACGAAAACATTTATATACATTTTTTAAAAGTTTGTACGCTATCCTTATCCTTTCCCCACTACCCACCCAAATTATCTCTCCCCCTAAAAAAACACCCCAAATTATAAAACTATTGCCAATGCAGGCAGTGAGGGAAGGGAAGCAGAGGAGATTTATCATACGTATGGACCTCCGTGTTTCATTATGTACTTACAAGTCCCAGCAAAGGACTGGTTACTAAGTGAAATAACACACAAAATGTAGCAAACATTTATATACATTAAAAAATTCACACACACACACACACACACACACACACACACACACACACACACAGACTTCCCCCACCCCCCACCCCTCCAAAAAAAGAAACGAAACATCTATTCTTCTACCACTGCCCACCAGGCAATGAGGGAAGGGGAGTAGGGGAGATTGTTCATAGAATCAATCGCAACTTTCATGAAGTACCTAAATAGTCATGAGAAGCACTAGATTCAAAACGAAATGAACACCAAAAAGAGGCAGAAACATTTATATACATTTAAAAAAACCACCTATCTTATCTAATAAGCCCATTCCCCATTAATAACCTCTAAAACAAAAAACAGAAACCAAGTCCTACAATTGTGCACAGGCTATAAGGGAAGGGAGAAAAGGTTTATCATGTCTCCGGATCTGGGCCTCTGCACTACATTTGAGATCTACAAATCCAAACAAACAAACAAACCAACAAACAAACCTGGTTGAAGTAAAACAGCAAGCCACAAAAACAAAAAAGCAAACAAAAAACATGCAGCAGACATTTATATACATTTTTAAAACCGTAAACCCAGAAATCCCCCACCACCCTGCCAAAAAAAAAACCCATCTAAACAACTACACCACTAGTCATTGCCCAGATAGGCAACAAGGGAAGGGGCCAAGAGGAGATTTTCTTCATAGAATGAACCTTAATTTTCATCATGTACCTAAATATCCATGGAGACCTAGGTACAAAATGAAGTAACAGAAAAAAGGAACAAAAACATTCATATACATTGAAAAGTGTATATATCCCCACCCTCTCAAGGGAGGGAGCAGTAGAGTAAAAAATTAATCTAAAACTACTCTAAACTATTGCCCACAGAGGCAATAAGGAAAGGGGACAAGAGGAGATTTTCATACAACCGGACTTCCACGTCTCATTAGGTACCCACACGTCCAAGTAAGGGACGCGGTACAAAATGGAATAACACAATATAGTAACAAACACTGTATATACAGTTTTCAAAAGTATATATTCTGCCCTTTGTCCCTTCCCACACACCAAAACTTCAGAAAAACCGAACTACTTTAAAATTATTGCCTATGTAGATAAAAAGGGAAAGGGAGAAGAGGAGATTGCTATCCATCTAGAACTCCACGGTTCATTAGGAACCTATGGGTCCAAGTGAAGGACTGGGTACCCAGTGAAATACTGTAATAAGGAAGTAAAAATGTGTGTGTGTGCACACACACACACACATATATATATACATGTATATATATATTTAAAAGTATTTACCCCCGAGCCCACAAAAGAACCCCTGAAACTAATTAACTACTAGCCATTGCCCATGCAGGCAATAAGGGAAGGGGAGAAGAGGAGATTGTTATACATCCGGACCTCCATGGTTCATTGGGTACCTTCCAGTGTGGGCACCCAATGAAATAATACAACTTGGTAGTAAAAACAGGTATATACAACATGTACACATCCCTGTCCCCACCCCCACCCTCCCCCCAAACCCCACTCCAACAACTATTCTACTAGCTATTGCCCACATGGGCAATAGGGGAAGGGTACAAGAGGAGATTGTCATACATCCGGACCTCCACGTCTCATTAGGTACTTTAATGTCCTCTGAGAAGGGCAAAGTACGAAATGAATTAAGTAATACAAAGTAGTAGCAAACTTATTTATATACATTAAGTACATACCCTACTTCCCATCCCCCCTCAAAAACAAAACAAAACAAAACAAAGTATTAGCTACTGCCCAAGGAGGCAATAAGGAAAAGAAAAAAGAGGAAATCTGTCATACTCTGAACTTCAACTTTCATTAAGTATATATGCATACATGCAAAGGGACATATAAAAATGAAATGTAAAAAAGTAGCATAACATATATACACACACACACACCTGAAAGAATGATATACAAGCCCGAGCCCCCAAGACTAGATCAAGACAAGAGCACCCACAGCTACTCTATTAGCTACTGTCCATGCAGGCAATATGGAGAGGGGTAAGTGGGACATGTGTCCTACTTCTGGACCTCCACAGTTCATTAGATATTTACATATCCATGGGAAAGATGAATTAAGTGCAAAATGAAATGACACCCACAAGATAGCAGCAAAAACATCTTGTACACATTTTTAAAAAGAACATACTCTGCTCTCCCCTCAATATCACCATCAACTTCCAAAAAAGAAACATCACATAACTACTCTGTACCTATTGCCCACACAGGCAATTATGGGCAGGTGGAAGAGATTTTTCACAGGACAGAATTTCACTATCAGAAAAAGTTTACAAAGTGAAAGAAAATAAAAACATATCAAAACCACATATGCACATTAAAAAAAAAAGTATATACCCCCAAAAAGCCACTCAAAGAAATCAATCAACTATTTTATTAGCTATTGAACATGTAGGCAATAAGGAAAGGGAGAAGAGGAAACTTATCATAACTTTTGGACTGCCACTTTTAATTTAGTACTTACTAATGCAGAGAATGAAGTGCAAAATAAAAGAATGCAAAAAAAAAAAAAAAAAGACAAAGAACCCAAAAAATAAAAAACAAAACAGTACAAATGGGAGTGTCAGAGGGGGGAGAGAAGAAGCTCTTTACAAAAGAGTTAATTCCAATAAAAACGAAATGACAAGGCAAAGGGTAGAAAAAGAGTTGCATCTTATGTATGAAATTCAGATTTGCAGAGAATTTGAAATTCTTGTTTTTCAGACTCAGCTGAGAAAATGCTGTCCTCGGTGATGGTATGTGTCCTGAGCTGCACAATCCCATGAAACGAATCGGGGTTACGTGAATTCAGCAGTCCAACTGCAGATTATGGGTCCAGGTGCTTTAGTTTGCATAGACTCTTAAAATACAACTCAGTAACAGGCTACCAATAATCCAACAAACTCAGCACGTAACTTTCATTCCTTATTTTGCTATGCTCAGAAGGGACTCTGCTCTGTACCCAGTGAGACTGATGCAGCACAATATCCTCTATGTACCCAGAACTCTGCTGACAGCTCTTGTTCAATGAAATGAAAACATGAATGGCAAAGAGTATTAACATTTAAGTGGAAGCTGTGCTGGTAAGAAGTTCACAAATAACAGCAACACTTAACTTAAAGAGATCTCTATGTAAAACAAGAAGATGCAGGAAGGCACAAGCCTGGGGTGGAAGCTGACCCCACCTGTAGTTTAATGTATCCAATCTCTTGCTATTAAGGGAACAAACTAGACTCCTTGGATTTCTATTTCCAGATCTCCAAAGCATACGTTTTTCTTCTACAATTCCAGATTTCCAATTTTACCTTTCCTAATAACCTAGTATGATGTGCCCCTTCCATTACATTCATGTAGATCGTCTCTCTGCAATGAACATAATACTTGAAAACCAGCACTTAACTGTCATGGACCTATGTGCTTACATAAACAAGCGTGCTGTGACTGCTGTGCGTCCATCTATTTGAGCTCTACAAGATGCAGGGGCAAAGATAAGGTTTGGGGTAATATAATCTTCAAAAGCTAGTTATACTTACTATGTAACATGTTCTACTGGTTACTTAACCTTATATTCCTGACTTAGAGATAGTTTTTAGAAGTGCCATACAGAGATGGGTTAGCTTAACATTACAAATTATGGAATCCTGTGGGAAAATGTGAGGGGAGGGCTGCTAAAACTACAAACAACTGAGGTGAGGCCTATAAATAACACTACAACCAGTATAGATCCAGTATCATGGGAATGAACAGCTTTTGAATACAAAGATAGCAATGGATTACAAGTTACCTCTTTTTTAACTCATGTTTTGATAAGTATTTAAACATCACTCTCTTCCTTCACACACACACACACACACACACACACACACACACACGCACGCACTCAGGAAAGATGCTATAATTCGGTACAGGATTTGCCATATGCAGAGTTAACATACATTACAGTAGCCATGTAAAGATGGGCAGGTAAAACTGAAAAGTCTTAACTGATTTTGAGAAGTAGCAAAATTTAAATTCTGTATCAAAGTGGAATTTAGTAATATAACATATGGTAAAAAACCAGCAACCAAAAAACCCCTCAAAGTTTAGTATGTTTCCCCACTCTAAAAATATAAAAACACACCAACTTCCCATATCAACTAAACTATCATTCATTTCCGGAAGCACAAGACAAATAAAAACCTACGATCACCCCAGTTTCAATAAGACATCTTTAGAGGATTCTGTGATTCTCAGGATATAAGATTTTGTATCCTAAACCAGAGGTAAATGTTTAGAAAAGACTAAATTGGGGGAAAACATACTAGGACTAAAGAAAGCTAGCTTTTAGCTTGCTAGCATTTTAAATCTTGTTATATAAAAATATTTTCATAAAGTAAAATATAATTTTATACACAATCCCACATATTTTTTGCTTTATACCTGCTAAAATAAAAAAAAAAAGGTGTCCTTTCCCATTGATTCTGTGGAGTGTTTTAAGTGCTTGAAAATGGGTATCCACTCTTTTTACGTACATACAAGATGTTTTCAAACAAAATATAAAGTACTCAAAAATTATTAGGAAGAAAGTCTTTCCCGTAAGAATCAAAGAAACTCCACAATCTAAGTATGAAGTCTGCATAGCTCAAAAAATTCAAGTACAGTATTTCTCCTTTGCAAGGAGTGAAAATACCACACAGCTGTGGACATCTTCCCTTTTCTTTCTTTCTTTTCTCAGCCGTTCCTTTTAATCAGTTAGTTTGGCCATGATAAAGACAAAACAAAACAAAACCACTGATTTTTCAACTAAAAAAAGGTACTGTTTTTGACAGTAGAAAAAATTCAAAGCCCACCATATTAAATCTGAATCAAATTACTCCTATCCCACATTCTCTTTATTCCTTTAAGGTACTATGGTGAACTTCAAATAAAAATGCTCAATTTCTCAAAGGCCCTATTTTAAAATATGCTTCTACTATGCTTCTAATATACCCTACCATATAACATGAAAATCTACATGAGTATGATTCACAGAGAAAGTGTCTATGATCAGGTAATGTCAAAGGTAACTTAAACAAATTATTTTTAGTAATAGTGATAAAGTCAGGATAAAAGACACCAGTAGTAACAAAATGCTTGCCATGTATGTAGACATACTTATTTATAACATAAGGTATATCTATGGCAGGGAGTGGTAAAGGTGTACAGATTTGGAGAATTCATAAATAAAATAATTATAATTAAAGCTAACTCAGTTTGAAACATTTTCCTAAAAGATGAAAAAATAATTATTAAATATTTGGAAATTTTAATCTTTTGCCCTTATTACTTAGTTTTTCAATACAACAAAAATTTAAAAACTCTGTAGCACCTGGCTGTTCTGCAGGAAAAAAAATATAAGTTATAGATCTTATTTAAACTTTTTTTCAGAAAATAAAGAGTTAATCAAAACCTCAAATCAAAGTAGGTCTGCACACCTGAGATCAGTTTTCTAACAGTTATATGATTCATCGACTTCATTACCATAGTATTTGAAGCCAAGTGTTGTACCACATTCAAGTAACATCTATCAATAAGAAGCAACAAATGGCTGACAAACCAGCAGCCTGCAAAGATGATGGCTCCCATGGTAGATCTTTGCTTGTTTCACCATGTCAGTATTTTCCAGATACTGAGAAACAGAACAGAAGGCCAAAACAGATTTTTCCCCCCTATTTCTTTATCTTCAAAGTAGAAAAATTACTTACTGTTTTTGTAGATGTTGGTGCATGTAGGCGAATATAATTTTATAATAAATAACTACATACTTCCCAAAGACAATTCGAAAAAGACAGATGAAAAGTACAGACGGGCCCTGAGCTAACTAGAACTCCTAAGAGTGCAAACAACTTGGCAGCGGTTCTGGCTTCACCTTGGCTTTTTGCAAAAGCAGCGGAGCCCAAGTTAACAAGCTCTCTGAATGGGCGACAAGATGAGGTGCAGGTGTGCATGCTACAGCCACCACGTCAGAGTTTTAAGGTTCTTCTCCATCCATCGGATATTCAACTGAATGACTTCCAAGGCCTCCTGGACACAACGAAGCCGAAAGGTTGCCTCTGACTGATTTTCAAAGAACGCCTGGACCTGTAAGTTGCATGCAGAAGTATTTCAAAAGAAGAAAAGAAGAGTAAATAGTAAATCAGAGGTAACTCTGAATATCCTTTTCAAATAAGCTTTAACTTAGTCATGGCTATACTGATGTCTTGAAAGGAGTAGAAACAAAAAGTACTTTAATATTCAAAGTATTTACACCAAGTTTCTGATCAAGTATGGTGAAATCTGAAGTAATGTTAGAAATGAATTCCTCTTACTCCCACAAGGATGAATTTTTCCAATTCAAAATAGGAAAAAAAAAAAAGCCAAGTAATAGTAAATGAAGTAGTCTAAAGTTGGAATTAATGTCCAGTTTTACCCTTGTAATGAAATTTTTTAAAAAAATTTTATTACCACTTAAAAAGAAACTTTGTATATGCTGGTTAATTAAAAAAAATTATTTGTGGGGTGCCTGAGTAGCTCAGTCAGTTAAGCGTCTAACTCTTGGTTTCGGCTCAGGTCATGACCTCATGGTTGGTGAGACTGAGCCCTGCTTCCGGCTGGGCTCTGACAATGTGGAGCCTGCTTGGTATTCTCTCTCTCCTCTCTCTGCTCCTCCCTTGCTCGTGCACTCTCTCTTTCTCTCAAAATAAATAAAAAAAAACTTTATAAAAATTATAACAATTATTTGTATCAGGAAGAGAAGGGAATATTGTTGAGAATGGAATCCAAATTCTTTCTCATCAGAATTTTTCCTCATTGTTGAATATTCACCTTTTGAAAGTAATCCCAATGCAGAATCACTAGCACTGACCACAGTAGACAGAGAGGAGGGACAGGAATTGGCATGAGAAGGTACCACCTAACTTAAACCAAGTAGCCTAAGAGGAAAGGATTACCCGATCTCCCTAACATTTTATACAACCAACCTCAGACAAATGTGCCTTTGTTGAAAACAGGTGTGTTGACCCGGCAACAATACTTTGTATGGTATAGGACCCCAGATGAAACCTGAAGAAACACAAATACAAGAGCAAAAAGAGAGAAAAAAAAATGAGGCAGCTGTTGGGAAACAAAGTTCTTGAGTGCAAAGGAAATACTTTACTATAAATTACACAGGCCAAAGGCAAAGTGAAATCCTGCTCCAGGGTAATGAAGCTCAGTGTATTAGGAGTAATCCTACATACACTCACTGTCAGTAGGACGAAAAGCTGGGCAGAAAAAGGCAGGAGTTAAGGATACCCAGATAAATTATTAATCCATTTAATCTATTATTACTTTAAAAGAAATTAAATGCTCCATGTGCTACTGAGGTGGGTGTGAATTCTTAACTGATTCTTTGGCAATGAAGTGGTACTTTTCAAAACACATAACCCAAGAGCTATTCTCAAATAGTCCGTGGCCATGTGAAGCTAAGTGACTAAGTGTCAAGCCTGGTTGGGCTTAATTAGCATTCGAATGGAGCACCACCGTTAATGCCTCACATTATGGAATGACATTTACAAGGGTGGAAATTTCTGGGTGCTTCAGTTCAACTGTCAGTGAAGCATTTTTCCTCTCACAGCAAATCTTAAATCTTGTGAATCAATACAACACTGAGAACATTTTTAAATGCAGAACTGGAGAATACTAAAAATTAGTAGTTATCTGAGACACTTACTTCTGCACAAGCTTATTCCAGTTCTCTTTGACAAAATCCCATGCCAGCAAGTGCCCAGGAAAATGTCGGCCAGCTGTTCTAATGATAAATGACAGCTTCTGTGTTCGGATGATATCCCCACTGAGGCTCTTTTTCATTAACCTGGAGAGCAAAGCAGATTCGGTTTCCAAAATAATTATTCATCATGAAGTGATCACTGAACTTAAAATTAGTACCATTCTCCTAATGAAGGTTCTGAAGCAGTTTAAAGGATGTAAGTTTTGGGTCAGTCTAAGGTTGATCAATAGACTGAAAATTTGTCATTTTTTTTAAATAAAGGGAGAACTCACCAATGAGATAAGGACTTAAATATACTGTCACATAATAATAAACAGTTCTTGATGTAGTAAGCTCATTTATGAAATAAATTCAAATAGAATTTATTACAACTCTGAAGATTGGATTTTTTTCTGTTAAAAACCTTATTTGATATGAGTAGATAGGTATATTACTACTTTTTTAAAGTTTATTTTTTGAGAGAGAGAGAGATTGAGAGCACAAGTGGGGAAGGGGAAGAAAGAGAGTGAAAATATCCCAAGCAGGCTCCACACTGTCAGTGCAGAGCCTAATGTGGGACTCAGACTCATGAACCGTAAGATCATGACATGAGCCAAAATCAAGAGTTGGGTGCTTAACCAACTAAGCCACCCAGGCACCTACTCTTAAAAAATTGGGCTGTTTGATGTAAAAAGCAAGATACATTGCAGAATACACCCTTAATAGCTAACATTTATTGATACTCTATAAGTACTATATTATGTTCTAAATACTTGACACAAGGCTTGAAATAGGTAATTATTACCTATCTCCATTTTATAGTAAGAAACTGAGGTTATGTAAAATTGTCATAGTACCGTAGCTAATAAATTCTAAAGCTTGGTACTTAAATGAATGCAGTTCTCATGTATCATGCTGTAATACCTGCTTATAGTGGGAAAACACATACTCCCAAGAGAATGCATAATGATTACTTTTTGAATTTTTTTAAATGTTTATTTAGTTTTGAGAGAGAGAGAGAGACAAGAGACAGAGAGAGAGAGAGTGCGAGCTGGGGAGGGGCAGAGAGAGAGGAAGACACAGAATCCGAAGCAGGCTCTAGGCTCTGAGCTGTCAGAAAAGAGCCCGACATGGGGCTCGAACTCACGAACTGTGAGATCATGACCTGAGCCAAAGTTGGACCCTTAACTGACTAAGCTACCCAGGTGCCCCTGCAGAATTATTTTTAATAGGAGGAAAAACCCAAATGCCCCTCAACATGTGATGGATTAAATAAATTATGACAGAGCCATACTATTGAATACCGTGTAGCCATAAAAACAAATGAAATAAACTTTATGAACTCACATGGCAAATCTCAAAGACTGTCAAAGAATTAAAAAGAATGTTACAGAGCACTGGGTATAGTATAAACCTATGTTTAAATATGTAAATACCCAGACCAGGACTGACACTGTTAACAGAGAAGAGAGAATAAGGATGTAAGCGAAGGGTCAGATGAGAGACACTTTCACATTTTATTCCATGTTCTTAAGTATTGTTTAAACACTTTATAATGGAAATTTATTAGTAAAACACTACTATTTTAAAACAAAATTACTAATTTATACACAACTTTTCTCTGCTTTCTTGAGTCAGAGGCTGGCTACTACTTTAAAGAAAATGATTATTTACAGTGTATTCTATGGAAAGTGGATCTGGGCAGCTGCTAAGAATATCTCTGGAACACTATTAGGATTTCTCTGAGCAAAGTTATACAAGAGAAGCAATGAGACCCACGTGCTTTTCCTTTCCTTCCTGCTGATGACTTTCAAGATACCTTCCTGTTTCTCTCAGTTATTTACAGTGCCTCTACCCTGACACTGATTGCTCTTCCTCCCAGGAAGCCCTACTTATTGCCCTTCTTTCCCCCATGTGAAACAACCATCGCTAGCTTTTCATCAGCTGAATGTTAAAAAGGAAAGGTCTGACAAATCCACATGAATGTATAACCTATAAGCTTTCACATGTCACCTTTTAATGAAGTGTCTGCATTTTCAAAATGATGGCTTGGACAGAGCAATGCCTTGACAAAAAATAATAATAATAATAAAATAAATAAATAAAAAGAAGCACTAATTGTGGAATCAAAGACAACATGTCAGGCGGATCAAAAAGTTTTTAAGCAGAAAGCAGAAGGGGACTGTGATTTCTGGCATCTCCCAATCTCTTTCAGGCGAAGCACTTTCTATCCATCTGTACAGGTCCAATCCCTGAGATGAAGCCCAACACATGCGGGCTCCTCCCCACACCTTCTAAGTCAGGTCTGGCCCACAAGTAAAGGTAGAAAACGGGAGATCCCAGAGAAAATGAGCTCCTCAACCTAGAAGCACAATGCTTTTATGCTTTTAGTTTCTATATATCATATTCCTTGGGTGGTTTCATACCAGTAAAGTTTCCGTACATCCTCGGAGCTGGCAAGAGCCTCAAGTATTTTATTCTTTTCTGCTTCAGAGCCTATAGAGACATACTTGCTTAGTAGGAATGACCAGCCTTTCTCAGTTTGTGCTCCGACCTTGAACACAGTAGTCATGACATCAGTAGGTAGGCTGTAAGAGAGGTACATAAATATGAAAAAAACAAGAGAAAAAATCCTGAATACAAAGGCAAGGAATTGACTAGTGGTGCTTTTGGAGTCAGAGCAGGTAAAAGAAGAGTCTTTACAACTAATAGTCAAGAAAATATTTAATTCAGTTGGCTGCTACTTTCCTGGCAGTGTGATTATAGGGAATATCAATCTAATTTAATGCAATAATTATTCACTAAGCATCCACAAAAACCAGGCAGGCAACTGGCTGGATACTGGGGACGGGAAGAAGAATGAGACCCACTCTCTGCCCTGCAGGAACACAGGGACTATTGCAACGTACAGAATGAATAAATGTATTGCGATATAGTGTGGTAAGTTCCATGGTGGAAATACAGCAGCAAGTGTGGGAAGAGTGGTGAGAAGAGGGGAAGAAACACAGTTTTCTGCCTTTATTAAGATCTCAGAGCTGGAAAGGTCATCTAAATCCCCCACCCCAACTTTCATCTGATGCTTGAATCTATTTCCATAGTGCAAAATAAGGAACATGGAGAAAACCAGTCATCATCAAAAACGTTTCTTCTGTTATGTTATATTCCTAAATTAAAACAGACTTGTTTGACAGCTCATACCTATTTGGATGGGTGCTATCAAAAAACAGAAAACAAGTGTTGGTGAGGTTGTGAACAAATTGGAACTCTTATGCCCTATTTGTGGGAATGTAAACTGGAGTAACCACTATGGAAAACAATACAGCAGTACCTCAAAAAACTAAAAATAGAACTACCATATGATGTAGCAACATCACTTCTAGGTATACATCTCAAAGGACTAAAAGAGTCTTAAAGAGGTATTTATATACCTATGATCATAGCAGCATTATTTGTAAAAGCCAAAAGGTGGAAGCAACTCATGTGTCTATCAATGGAGGAAACAAAATGTGGTATATACACATAAAGGATTACTCAGCCTTAAAAAAGAAGGAAATTCTAACACGTGCTACAACATAGATGAACCTTGAGGGCACCATGTTAAGTGAAACAAGCCAGTCACAAAAAGACAAATACTGTACATTTCACTTACATAAGGTATTTAGAAGAGAAAATAGAATGGTGGCTGCCAGGGATTGGGGGTTGGAGAAAATGGAGATTTGTTTTGGTAAAGAGTTCTATTTTGCAAGATGAAAAGTTCTGGAGATTCACTGCTCAGCAATGTGAATATACTTACACTACGGAACTGCACACTTAGAATATGTTGATAGTAAATGGTATGTTTTATGTATTTTAATACAATTTGAAAAAAAAATTTTTGTTTGACAATACAAGTGCATAGAAATCACCTACATTAACGCTTGGTTTTATAACATTTATACTTCAGGATGAAAAGATCCTGGTTTCAGTATATGATATTAACTTAAGAAAGAGTAGAGAGTTCATCAGAGTAGAAGCACATGTCACCTTTGAGTTCCATTAGATGCCACCCAATCATCAAAGAGCTTCATGGCAACAGTGCTGCAGTTCTCTAGGCCGTGGGTGCAAGCAAATTCTAACAGGACTGACCGAAGCTCTCGAGTAGATGGGGTGCCTTCATCAGTCCAAGTTTGCTGTTGGATTTGACTTTGAAGTAACTTAAATACCCTGGCCTAGAGAGAAAAAATGTTAATAATAATTAGGACAACCAGAAAAAATCAGGACAGCAAGATCTTTTTTCCCCAACATTTACCCAAGGAGAAAAAGGGGGGCATAGTTATTACCCAATAAATATCAAATGACACATGAAGCCTAAGTACAACTGGGGCAAAACCATTCAATAAGAAAGGCTATTCATAGGCTGCTATAGCCAACGGGGACTCTTAATTATATAACATTAAAAAAAAAAAGAATTACTTCTATGCGGTAAGGAGAATTTCTTCTGTGTGTACTCAGTGAGATTTTTCCTGCCAAAAAGTATCACCTATAGCCACTGCTAGAAGCCAGTTGAAACTTTCTGACCTCGTGACTTTAAATCCATAAACCCATAAAGCAATGTGAGAAAAATGTGCTTCTTTACTGATAGGTACATGTCTAAATGCTTCTGAATCCAATATTAAAGGAATACTTAAAATATCAACTAGCTTGATGATCTAACAAATTAATCTAAACAAAGAGGCAAGAAAATGAGGCCTGCAGGAAAGAAGAGTTGTTTATAGTTATTTCCCCAACCCCCCTCAACTTTTTATTTAAAAAATTTTCAGAGCTATAGTAAAGCAACAAGAATAGTATGGTGAACACCTGTATGTTAGATTCATTGGTTTTTAACACTCTTACAGCCCAGAAAATAAGTTCAAGTTCTTCACAGAGCATCATATTCTTCCAGAGTACCAGTGTTAATACCTAAAATGAATCCTACTTGGAGAGTTTTAAACTGCTGAGGCCATTTTCTTAGCAGACCTTCCATAAGTAAGTCTCTTGTGGAGCTATGAGAATGAAAAGAAGAATCTGTGCAAGAAGGACTCCACATTTGTGATAACATGTCAACTTACTTTTGCTTGCTTCAAAAGCAATGAAATAGAGAACAGACACCTTGTGGAATGTGTGAGTAACAAAGCCTGTGAATCATTGCGAGGACATGAAGTGGAAAAATACTTGCCATGCTGACTGATAATCCAAGGAACATAAAAGCAACGCAGGAGATCCTATTGTATACACATGGCTGCATTGGACATGCTGTCTCCCAGTGGCCTTTCTCAATGGCTTGATAGCAAACCATCCCAAATGAATAAAGAATACAAGAAAATTAAAAACTGCTCCTAACTGTCAAGTAGATACAAAGGAAGAATCAGAGGGGGGAAAAAAGTTACATGCTTGAAATACTATTTAAAAAACTCAGTGGAGAAAAATGTCAATGTTAATAAGAGTTTACTAAAACATAAAGAAACCAGTAGGGGAGAAAAGGTACTTTAAAGCACTGGAAGCAAGGGAACCCTGACTCTAGAAGATGCTAAGGCCAGTTCCTAAGCAGTTACTCCACTGGAATTATAGGGTACAATTTTACTAATTATTTCTGATACCAAATAGTTAAGATGAATTTCTCAAATAGTTGACTTTACATATATTTCAAATGATAACATAATAGAGCAAAAGATTTTATTTTAGAAATAATTCTGTGTTCAGAAAATTCCTGCTGTTTTAGTTTTATAAGTAATCCAGGTTATATTTTTAATATTAATAAACCATATCGCAAGTACTTCAAACCTAGAATCTGTTTTTCCATGGTTCTAAATTATCTTTTTTTAAATTTAAACTCATTAAACAATAGAATCCAATCCCCTGATTTCATAAAATGAAAATGGCAAGTGGGAAGAGAACAAACCAGATGGGTTAGACAAGCTACAAACACAGAGTATGCAATAAAATGCAAGAACAGTAACACAAAATGATTTTAAAAATAAAAAAGACAGGAAAGATGGCGGCGGCCCTTATACTATGTTTTACATTGTGATTTACTGCTTTAATTTTATACTGATATGCCCAGGGAGTTCTTTCTTGGGTCAAGTGAGCTTCTTAAATGTGAAGTGTCAGCTTTTATTGCAAAAGGTTTATCCCAACAATCCCTCATATGTAAAAGAATGACAGACTTGTAAGCGATGAAACAGGAATATGGCTGGGATCAGATATTAACATCAGATGTGAACAATTTGACACAATTGAAAAGTGCCTCCAGACTCTATGCACCACCATACCACAGCATACATCACTAAATGTGATTCAGAGGTGTGTGTTATGTAGGCATGTGCAGTCTAAATAACAAAATGACCAATATATTTATACAATGCTCTGGTGACAACATAAAAAATTAATTAGACACCAGTATTAATTACAAATACTATCTGAGGATTGGATCCAAGAACTCAGAAATGCCCGCCATTCTAATCTCCAACTATAGTGTCAGATTTCATATTTTGAGAGTGTTGATGGCATCAGAATGTCCTAAGAATGGAATAACAATTTCAGAGACAGTTTCTCCCTCTTGATGACCTAAAGCTAACCTGACCTTTAATTAACAGTCAAGTGTACGACATCTACAGCAGTAAAAGGGCCCACAGGCTCACACGTATACACTAAGGCTGCTCTTGCCCTCTAAGCATCAGTCCTCTGGACCCCACCCTGAAGTATGTTCTTCATAAACACACGCCTGCCCAGCAAACAGGAAACTATCATCTAGGATGAAGACGCAGAGTTACTCAAGCATGACAGTAAGAAAATATTCAAAATGTCTAACTTCTTAGATTGAGTTTAGCACCTATGTTCACAGCATAGAGATAGCTTGAGGTAAGTATCAAGTGCTTTCTGACACTAGGCTCTCAACAGAGTGACTGGAGAGAGGCAGGTGTAAGAATGGCTTCTGCCAACATGAAATTTAACTAGCTGGGCAGCTTCAAGAATATTCTGCTAACTCTTATGGTATATTCACTACCAAACACTATCCTTTAATAGTAAAAAAACAAAAACAAAAACAAAAAACACGAGTGGTATGTAGTTATTTATTGCTACCTATAGTGGGTTGAATAGTGTGCCCTCCCCCACCCCCAAAATTCAGGTCTGCCTAGAATCTTTGAATGTAAACTTATCTGGGAATAGGTTTTTGCAGACTTAACCAATTTAAGGTAAGGTCATACTGAATTATGGTAGGCTCTAATCTAATGACTGGTGCCTTTATAAGAACAGGGAAATTTGGACCCGGAAACAAAGGGAGAATGCCATGTAAAGACAGAGGCGGAAATTACAGTGATGCATCTATAAGCTAAAGAGTGCCAAGGATTGTTGGCAACCACCTGAAGCTAGGAGACAGGCATGGAAGAGATTTTCCCTCAGAAGGAACCAATCTGCTCTCCCAGCACCTCAATTTTAGCCTTCTAGCTTCCAGAACTGTGGGAGAATATGTTTTTATTGTTTTAAGACAACAGGTTTTACTAATTTATTATGGCAGCCCTAGGAAACTAAAAAAAACTACCCCAAATGGTGTTGATTTGATATGGCACTAATAACCTCAAAAGTAGTTATAAAAACTCAATAAGAGAAAATCTCTGTATACAATGAAGCACACTGGTGCTGGACCAACTGGATAGCTGTATCAAAAACATGAATCTTTGTGTCTCACTCACAGCATACACGAAAATCAATTCCAGGTGGATCATAGATCTAAATGTGTAAGGTAAAATAATAAAGTCTCCAGAAGAGAACAAAGGAGAATATCCTTGGGTTGGCAGAGTTCATACACTAAAATTAAGAATTTATGCTAATCAAAAAGCATAATTAAGAGATTGAAAAAGCAAGCCAGAGGGGGAGAAGATACTTGTAAATGTACAAGAGCAACAAAGGACTCATCTCTTGAATATACAAAGAGCTGTACAAATGGATCAGAAAAAGACAGAATATCCAATGGAAAAAACATCAGAGACTTGGGCATTTAACAAAAGTGTACCTCCAATGGTCATTAAACAAATCAAAAGGAATTCATCTTCACTAGTCATTAGGGAAATACAAACTAAAGCCAAAATTGCAATACCACTATGCTCCCAACCAAATGGCTAAAGGGAGTAAGATTTACTATTAATACGAAGTGTTGGCAAGGATATAGAGCCAGAACAGAACTCAAATTCTCATGCATTGCTGACGGAGCACAAAGTGCTATAATGTCGAACTACGATTTGATAGTACAGTATTAACTACGAATATGTTATGAGTCAGCAATTTCACTTTCAGACACAGCCCATAGAAATGCATACAGATATTCACAACAGATATGTATAAGAATATTCATAGTATTGTGACTCATAATAGCTGCAAACTGTGAACAATGCACATGTCCAGCTATGGTTGCTGAAGTGGCTAACAAACGGCCAATTTCTTTGATATGCTAACAGGAGAAAGTCAGTGTTGGAGCCCTAAAGAGATCAATATGTTATTTGCATACTTCTTGAAAATTCGTACAAATACTATTAAAAAAGTCATTAACATTTTGCATATAAAAGAAATCTCAAATAGTAAGTTGACAACTTTATTTTCAAGGAACTAGATGTAAGTCCATCATTTTAAACCTTAAACACATGGTCTACAAGTTTTTCAAACTGTTTTAATTTAAAATCTCAATTAAAAAAATGATAGGAAAGAAACAGCCTTGATCTTTCCAACAAAAAGGTATCTTTTGAAAGAGACATTGCTAGAATACAAATTAATTTAAAATACAGCAATATAATACAAATGGTGGGTCTGAGAGTGGAACTAATCTGGGTTTGAAGCTCAGCTTTAAAATTTACTTGGTAAATGACTTTGGGGAAGTTAAGTAGTCTCCTCATCCGTATAACGGGGGTAGAAATATCTATCTGGCAGTGTGCCTCGGTGGTTCAGTCAGTTAAGCGTCCAACTTCAGCTCAGGTCATGATCTCGTGGCTCATGAGTTCAAGCCCAGCGTCAGGCTCTGTGCTGACAGCTTGGACCCTGGAGCCTGCTTGGGATTCTGTGTCTCCCTCTCTCTCTCTGCCCCTCCCCCATTCATGCTGTCTCTCTCAAAAATAAACATTAAAAAATAAAAGAAGTATCTATCTGGCATTGTGTGAAGATTATACAAGGTTATCTACATTAAGCACTAAGCATGGTGTGCAGAATAAAACAAGCACTGAAATGTATCAGTTTCTGGTGTATTTCCTCATTTGCTCAATATTTATTGAGTAACACTATGCGCTGAGTCACATTCTGAAGACTCTGGTTTTTATTAACGATGGTGATAGATAGCCTTATGATATAGAAGAATGATAAAAATCCTAACAGTTTGAAAAAACCTCAGAAATCATCTAACTTACATATTACAGTTATGGGTAAGGATAGTCATGGCTCTTTTAGGGTCAGATCAGAGACTTGGGAAGAAGGGTACTTTTCAAGCTCCATATGGCCCACCAGCCATGTACTGCCTCCCGTCACTGTGATGAGAGAACTCATAACAGGGGAAGTGCAGAACAGTAAGAGGCAGAAAGGAGGTTGTTTCTTTTTTAATAATAAAAAAAAAAAAGAGAGAGAGAGAGAGAAAAATAGAAAGAGACAGAGACACAGAGAGAGAGAGAGATGTAATCTAACCCATTCCTTTGACCAGTAAGAACATCAAAACCCTAAAAGAAATTCTCATTTCTATTCTAATACTTTCTTCCTTTTTCTGAGAGATTCCTTTTGTCTGGGCCCTGGCAAACCTGACTGATTCATAAAGCAAACCTTATTGTCAGAATGTGCTGATTCAGAGAGCAAGATGAAACAAAGAATTCATCTCTCCTTCCCAAGCTTTTAAAGACTCTGTCAACAGTTTAATATTTAAAGTGTCTAAACCAGCAACTGTTAAGATCAAGAAACTGGTTTTAAAAAAGTAAAGCAGTCACCACTACCAAGATTCCTTTAGTGCTCTGCAGATAAATCTATCCACCAGCATCATCATCCATAAGACAGTTATCAGTAAGGACTCCTAAAACAGAATATTCTTCAATACAAACATAACTGTCATTTCATAATGACCACTAGGAAATCAGTGGGGAACACCACATTGCAAAAGGACCCATTTTGAGCATTTATTATATAGAAATAAACTGAGATTTGAAGAGAGTTTTCTTTTCATGTGATCTCATTTTGGCAGCAGTGTCAGAAGGCTGTATTTTGATAGTCAAACAATACCATGTCACGCTAAGCCTTTATCAATTCTTCCTGGTAAGCAATGCCATTTTGATTCAAAGTAAAGATTTCACCACTAGTAGAGTGAAGAAAAGGGAACGTGACCGGCTGCCTTTACAGCCTAGAACTGTGAATGACACATTAAAGGCAAGCAACAAAGACAAGTTGGCAATAAGGTAGACTCACCACTACTCTTGAGGCCAGATCCATGTGTCCCAGCTTTTCAAGGAGGTTATAGATGAGGCCTGTCTGGAACAGGGCTTCAGTGATGGGGGCAGTATAGGTCTCATTTCCAAGGTAATCAATCAAATCAAAGGCCCTTTGAAGAGACACCTTGCCTAGGCTACAGGGTAAAAGAACAGAAAAGTCAATATGCTGAGAGAAGCAGATGAACTTTATACACATGCTGAGAAACTTCAGGAATAGATGGTGAGTCTTCAAGAACTAAAATGTAAGCTTAAAGTGGCATTCTGTAAAGTTAGACTAAATATTATTATCTTTGATTAAGTTCATGTGTGTGACCCAAGGTTAAAGATACATTTCATGAGAAAGATAAACAATAGCTCAGGTTTTATTCCCTAAGTTACCTATAAATTGCTACTGAGTCATGCTACTGAGACATAAGTCAGTGTCTTAGATGAGAAAAGATGAAGAGTACTAATTTTATTTAATTAATTAATTAATTAATTAATTTATTTCATATATTTACCAGGTGAGAGCAAGTGGCATAAAGAGGATCTGAATCAAAAAGAAAATATTTTGTTATTTGTATGGAAATTTGTCAAACTCGTTAAGTCAAGGTCCACTGTGAATTTATGGTGAGTGCATTTTAAAAATTAACCACATAAGAGAAATCATAACAATGATGGCTGAGATGATATATAGTTACTTCATAAAAAATGAACCAAAAGAAGGTCAAGAGCAGTCCAAAATAATACTTTTGAATATTCTGTGTGTCTCTAGACCCATTAACCACCTAAGCTGGTACTCTTATTATCTGGAGGATATCTAACACATACGGTCACGACCACACTTGGTTTTGGGATTCTGTAATGCACAGAGTAGTTGGGAGGCAAGCTGTAACCAAATAAGAAGGCCCCAACTCTCAGAGACATCACTCAAACCAGTGGGTAAGAACTAACCAAGCTGCTTGAAAAGAATTCTCTCATGAAATAAAGCAAATCCTGAACTCCTAGATCAATATATTCAGCAAACATGTGTCCTGGTTGTTAATATTGTAATCTTAACTGTTACTTAACTGTTCGATATGTTTGTAGCTGACATTTCTATACAGATTGTAACACCAATGAAGGCAAGGATTGTATTTTATATCTTCCCAATCATCCAAAATGAATTACACCTAACAGGCAATATATGCCAGTTCTTTTGAACTGTTTTTCTAAAGTTTTTTTTCCCCCCACAATAACACTTGTTTAAAAATGAACAAACCCAAACCAAGCACACTCTACCCTGCAAGTTCAAAGATGTTGTTGATGAGGTTGGCTCGGTCTTTGTCACTCAGGACATAAGGATTTGTTTTCAACTGTTTGATCAGTGCTTCCCAGTCATCATCTGCATAGTGTACAATGTAATAGCCATTCATGTTTGTATTGACTTTGATCCACTGCACTTCTTCTGTAAGATTGATGACACCTAATACAGACCAAAGAATGAGACAGAGAGAGAGAGAGAGAGAGAGAGAGAAGATAACAGGGGAAGAAAAAGTATTAAATGGACATTTTGTTTGTTTCAAAGTTAATATAGGATGTTTTTACATTTAATTATTCTACTAAGAAACTAAATGTCTGCCTCCCAGTGCAGTTATTTTAATGTTAGCAAAGATCACCATTCATTAACAATTATTTATTTAATGATGAACTGGACAGATATATCCCTTCTGTCAAAAATCTTACAATTTAATATAGTCAGGCAAGTAGAATATCATATAAATGTTACTGCTAGAAAAAGAAAATATGGTGATATGCACTTTTGGGGCCCCTACCATTACATATATAAATGTTGAGAGAATTCATAGAAATTTATATAGAATGATTTCAATTAATAAGGAGCTATAAAATACAAGATGACAAAAATATATTACTATAAAACCTGACTACAAAATCTATGTAGGAATTTTTAACATCCTTTAAGTTACTAATCAAGAAATGTCCTTTAAAGTTGGCAACAAGGCTTGGATTTAATATAATAGTTAAGGGTATGCTTCTAAGCATCTTAAGATTTACTATTTATTAGAATATAGGTCCATTACCTTACCATTCTGTTTAATGCTAATCCCTCAGTGCCCAGAACACTGCTCTTAGCAGGTACTCAAAAAATACTTGGTGAGTTACTAAATAAGTGAACAAGATAACTATGCCACGGCAAATACTTTCAAAAGAAATCTACATAGGGTTTGAAAGATGTTTATAAGTTTTCCTCCCAATTTTTTAAAAATTTTATTTAAAGCCAAATTAGTTAACATGTAGGCTAATAATGGTTTCAGGAGTAGTCCTCTTAAAGTAAAGAGTATTAGGGGTGCCTGGGTGGCTCAGCTGGTTGAGCGTCTGACTCTTGATTTCAGCTTAGGTCATGATCCCAGGGGTTGTGGATTCGAGCCCTACATGAGACTCTGTGCTGAGCTCATAGCCTGCTTAAGATTCTCTCTCTGTCCCTCTACTCCTCCCACCACCTGCATGGTCTCTCTCAAATAAATAAATAAAGGAGTACTAATTTTTAAAAATTATATAAGAGGAGTAGAGATAAGGAAAATAATCTACAGTCTGCCAGTGATAGCATTGTGGGGTATATTTCCTGCCAAGACCTTTCCTATACACATCTTAAATGATGTAATATTTCATACAGTGGATAGATGTGCGTTTATTTTTGTACTGCTTTTTTACCTACCAGATTTCAACCACAGCCATTTTTCCATTATCTTCATAAGCAATATTCAAATAACTTCATAAAATTCCATTTAAAAAACCTACCACAGTTTAACCAACCTCCTCTTCGGAAATATTTAGGCTGTCTTAAAATTTTTACTGTCAAAACAACTCTGTATGATGGTTTTTGCACATAAAATGCTTTAGAAATACATTTAAACCCTTTGGTACCTGAAGTCTCAGGGTTTATCAACTTCAAAAGCAAGAATTATTAAAATTTATCAAATTCTCTTAATATTTTAGTACTCCAATTCTACTGAAACTACAAAGGATGTTTATGATGGAAAAGACTTACATTCTGATCATGTATTAATATGAAATATCAGATAATCAGTCTTGTTCACTAAAAAATTTCCCATATTGCTGACACAGCAGCAGATGGGAAAGATCGATTACGTTAATAGGATTGATTCCTTTTTGTGGAGCAGAAGGAAGTTCTAAGGAATAATTGTGATGACAAAGTAGCTGCTCCAGGTTGGAGCTATTTTAACAAAATGATGACTAATGAAATTAACTTTATCATTAAGTATGGCAAAAATATTGACATTCTCCAGGTTACAAACACAATTTCCTGTCGAGATTTTATCAAGAAAGGCCCTTGGGAAGAAGGACTAAAGAGCTCCAAATCTCCCTTTCCCAAAAAATGGAGGCAAGAAATGATAAATATGGCAATTCTTCCACTGGATGGATGTAGGACAATACTGAAATACAGTGTATTTTGGCTGATAAGCAATTTGCCATGTTATAAACTTAGCCAACTCCAGACAGTAGAGAGGAGAGGGGCAGCTGGGAGTGTACTTGAAATTGTTACTGTCATCTCGATGACAGAATATAAAGCAGTGCAGCCAATAGCATGGAGAGAAGAGCTATCATTTAAAGAATCAACATACTAGTCTCTTTCAGGTCTTCTGAATGATCCAGAATGAAGGACCTTAAAACCACAGGTATCAAAAAATAATAGCTTTGCACACAAGGGAGGTAACTACATCCTGCAGCTCAAAAGTGGATGAGGCTACCCTCATATGTTTTTAATTCATTATAATCATTAACAGATTAAGAGTTCAATTTTCACAGTCCACTGAGTATTAAAAAAGAGTAACTCCAATCTTATATGGCAGAAGCAGATGAAGTAATTTAGTAGTGATTTTAAAAACCATTTGTCAATGAGTTTTGAAAATCAACTATTGTTTTAAACAGAAACATTGAAGCACAGACACAGAAAACAAGCTTTTACAACAAAGTTGAAAATTTTCCTGTGTAGCTTGCTCCAGAGGGTTAGCATGATACATGCATTTAAACTGCATCCTCTCTTGTTCAAAAGCATTCCTTTCTCCAATACCCTTTTATTCTCCTTTATTTTACTAGGGGGAAACAGGCAAGCTCAAAGGATGGCACATGATAAATACCTTAATTATATGCCCTTCCTTATTTTTTTTTTTTTTCCAAATGCCTTTCATTCAAAGACAATGGCATGTCTTTTAGTTTCAGATAAATATTTCTGGCACAGGGATATCATGTTTCAAGTTAGATGTAATATAAAGATTTCCTATAGTTAAAGAGCTTAGGTCTGAGTAAGATATGGATGAGGGAGGGGATAGAGAGGGAAAAGGGGAGAGGGAAAAAGGAAGGGAAGGGAGAAAAAGACACTATTTTAGTGTAATTTCCTCAATATGTGGCCTGAAAAAATGGCCCCTTTCAGACTTTCTTATGCACAACAACTGTTAATCATTCCAAATTCATGTATGTGGGGAAGAGTGACAAAAATCTTGATTAAATATAAATTCCTATATTTGACTGAATGCTTTGTACTAAGCCAGCAACCCTGGCCTTACAACACATGGAAATATACTACAGATTTAACAAACCACCACGTTAACACAATGTACTAAAGTCAAAAAATTAGCCTCTATAGTCACTGTCTCTGCTACATTTCTTTTTAGAATAGAAAACAATTAAGATGCAATTAAAATAAGAGTGCTTCTCACTTGAGCATTAAGAACCAAAAAGACTCAACTGTCCTCAGGGTCAACACAATTTTTTGTGAGGACAGAACATTTTCAGTGTGGACACTCAAAACTGGAACTGCCAGGAATTAAAACAGCAGCAGCAGCAAGGGAAGTAACAGTTGAGAAGAGAAAGTAACAGGCACTGCTTTCATCATCTATTGGCTCAGTTCCAGCTCCAGATTAAACCAATTATAGTACATTTTGTATATTCCCCTTCATTAAGAATATTTCCAAATGAAGGGAAAAGAAGATATCATTTCATCAGGCTCTAAATGTTCTTTTCCTAAAACTTTTTACAGTGAGATTTGATATTGAGTGACTTAATTACAAACTAAAATTTATTCATTCAAAAAAATTTTGTGTGCCTATTGGGTGCTAAAGTCACAAAAGTGATTCATATAGCCATGATCTCTGCCTTTCTGGAGCTTCCTGGAGCAAGCAATGGGCACATTGAGACCTGAAGGATGAATAGCAATGAATCGAGGAGGTGGAAAGGCAAGAGTGTTCTTCCAGTCAAGAAAACAGCATCTGCAAAGGCCCAGAGACAAGAGGCAGTATAGCACGTTTGACTTGCCAAAACCACTTTTGGACAGCAGAAGCACGGAGTGCCAGGTACAGGCTTAGGGAGAAAAGGCTATAGCATGAAAACTTGAGCTAGGCTTTGGGGTGTGAATCTCAAAAATAATTTAAGAAACACACACAAACTGAGCTAAAAATTATGGGCACATAAAAGCAGATTTCTCATTGTCCTATTATTTCTAATACTACCAAAAAACTTATCTACTACTGGGAGGTTTGAAAATTTTCCTTATCGGTCCAAAAATGGAGATGGGATTATTTGTTGTCTCTTAAGTCAGGGTCTATCCTTCCAAGGCCACTTGGAAGTTTTGTTTTCATCAAAGAAGGCTGCCCTTCCTTACACTTCTGGCTGTGATATTAATCAAAGATACAACATTATGAAATGTTCTTAGCATTTCAAATAATGAGACTGTTTTAACACTCCACTCTAGTGAAAATGGAATTCAACTGGCACGCACCTGTATTTCAACTGGCATTACAAATTATTACCACATAACTGAAGGGCAATTTAGAAATGTGTACTAAATCACAAAAGATAACAGTCTTCATTTCTGAGAAGCATTCTTATGAAGAAGTTCATACAATAACAAAACATTTAAGACCCTAAATTTCTACTGAGACATTTTTTTTAAGAGACAAATGGTGAGTCAAGTGTCTAGCAGTAAAGATCAAGTCAAATATCATATGTGTTAAGTTTTTTGTTTTAAAAAAAGGCAAGATATAAAAATCACTTATACACAATGGTATCAACTAAGTAAAAAATATTTTAAAAATGACTCAAAAGAAGTAATCATGATAATAGTTGTGGCAAGGTGATTTGTTCTCCATTTTCTAGATTTCATGTAATATGGATAATACTGTGTGTGAAGATTTTTTTTTCAATAATAACAATAACAAAATGCCAGACATTATTCTAGGTACTTCACATAAATTAACCCCATCCTCACGATAACACTATAAGTACGATCACTGTCTCCACTCAGTAGCTGAGGGAATGAGGCTCAGGAAGTCACATGACCACCTACAATCATACCAGTGCACCAGATAACCTGGCTCCAAAGTATAGCCCATTAACTACTAGGCTACACTCCTCCCTCAAAAACAGAGGCTTGACCACCAGATACAAATTCAAACAAGAAATTTTCCCTTTCCATAAATCTAGAGTATCACTAATGGTTCCTGCAGAGCCCAAGGTCTTCATATTGTTTCAGGACATGGATTAAGAGGATACATGGTGTGGGATTCATAGTGGTATTTAACAAATGGTCAGAAACTACATTTCAATTGTTTTTTATAGGCTCCTTGTGGGTCAACATACATCATCTTTACATTTTCCTATCTGCTTCCTTACAAACATAATTTCTTGCCCATTTTCTTACTACCAAAAATGTGTCTTATGTTCACAGGACATTTTGTAATGCTTACTTACTATAAATCTGGATCATGATCAACCTTTATTATGCGCAAGAATCATCTACGATGCTTGTGGAATGCAGTTGCCCAAGCTCACCCCTAAAGAGTGAACAGCAGAGCATATACTTCAAGAGACTGCTCTACCTGTACTACTTCTTTGTAACAACAAATATTTATCTAGGATATAAAAACACAGTGCAACTTTTTGTACTTTATTTCACATGAATAAGAATGACTGACTTGATAACGTGAGACATGGAATCAGTGTCACTTTAGTCACATCTTGTATAGATGACTCATAAAACCAGTTCAAAGAGTATGCACTTTGCAAAGTAAAATCTCCTTCTGCTGCTTGGTCAGATTTCTAAAAAATATACTGTTTTCAATTTCTTCTCAGAAAAGAGTTAATTATAGTCAAACCTGATTTCTTGTCCAGTAAAAATACCAATGGATATTTTGAGTAATTTCTTCCCTCAGTGACATAGGATAGTGGAATATGCCAGAGATAGCTGTAAAAAGAAAATATTGGAAGATTAATCTTTCCAGTAGTTCAGTCAGTGCTCAGTCATTTACACATAATTTGTTGGGTCATCCCCCCCCCCCCCTTTTTGGCAGGAAGGAGAATTTTTCAAGCTATTTCCAGAAAAAGATAATCTTCTTAGGTTTCTTAAGAGATTGTGATTACAAAATACTTTAACCCAAGGATACAAAAGAGATAGATAACAGGAAGAAAAAGCAGGAACACACCTTGCATCTGAAGGCTGAATGTCAGGCTTCACATTTAAAAAGTATCTTTCTTGTTGTACATGAAGTTCCTTTCCTTTTCTTTGGACAGTCACTAAAGGAAATCCTTTTTGCAGGGTCCAGGTTTTCATCATTTTCTTTACATCTAGTGTTTTGTTTGTGACCTATATGTGTGTGTATACATATATATATATATATATATATATATATATATATAAAAGAATTATTTTTGCTTAAAAACAAAACCTTTCCCTCTCTGCCTACCACATTCTATGAAGACTACATGTAATGTTAACATAAAAACAGAAGCATGAATATGGAGTTAAACTTTTGTAAATGTTGACATTCACCTTTGGAAGAACTAATTCTGTGCGAGTGCCAGAAAGCAGCAGCAGAATAAGATATAAACACATCAGCTGCCTCAACTTTAAGTTTCTCCAGAGAACAGTGGTTAACTGTTTTGACAGTCACAGACCCTTTCTCCCAGAAATTACATCAACTTATCTGCAAAATCTAGAATCCAGTGTCAGGTTCATAGACCCTCTAAAGCCCACCATCCCCTAAAGACATCTGGTATCAATGATTAAGAAGACATTTTAGAAAAACTATCTCTTTAAAGCAGGTGAGGTAACCTTATCATTCAAATCATTCTTCTAGACTACATATGGATGTGAATTGCAAGCAACTAAAATCATTAAGTACTTTGTTTGGTAACAGTACCACTCTACTATGGCAGCCTTAACCTCAGTCTCCATATGCCCATTTATTTAAAGCAGAAAAGGATGGATCAAATATATCCAAACTCATTGCAATATTAATATTACATTTCTCATGGCTCTAATCTATTCATTTCTGGATAAGGGACTGGGAAGAAAACAAGCTTTCCCAAAAGCAAGGCACCTTTGGGTCTTCAAAACAGAACAGAAATGAAGAGGCCAGTGCATATGATGTGGAGGCTGACAAACCTGAGGATAATGTTAAGAACGAGGTTGGGATAGGAAAACACTATGGGTGCAGAAGCTGAAGTCAGTCAGAAAGGAAGAAATATATTCTAAATGTCAGGAGATAATATGGGTATAAAGTAAATAATGTGGCTTTCAACTGAAATGTTACCATACGATAAGAGAAAAAAACAACAGTGATTTGGAAGCAACTCTTAAGTATCAAGGAATAATCCACCTTTTCAAAGAGAGAAGGAAAGGTGTATCTTCTGAGCACCAGGGTTAGCGGCTAGAAAACACAAGGTTTGAGATAAGACAAGGAAGGAGAAAGGGTATATGGAAAAGATTTAGAGTAGGAGTTCTTAATTTCAGAGCCCCTAAAACTTTGAAACTTTGTGTGATATTGTGAATATGTGGTTTTACTGGGGAATATGTCCAGAATTTTTATCACGGTTTCAAATATGTCTATGATCTTCCAAAACATTAAGAACCATTGATCTGGATCAGGGAAACGACAAACCTAAACACTTGTAAGGACTATGCCGTCGGCATACATGCACCATGAAGGATGGGTTCACGCACTGCTCTAAAGCCTAACTGGCACCTAATTACACTGCTTGTTAGAACATTTGCAGGCACAACAAAATCCAAACAGCAAAACGATCCAAGGGCAATATTCAGCTCATGGCAGCCAGCTTGTGATAGATTCTCTACAAACATGGGCTTCTAGGAAAGAGTATGGCCACAAATGAGAGGAGGCTTTATAGGGCAGAGTGTAGGGAAAAAATCATGAATGGGAGGAAAATGCAAAAGCCTGAGAAAAGGAAAATAGATTTTTGAAAAAAAATCAAATAATGAATATAGTAATATATATTAATTCAGAAAAGACAACTTTCCTACTAAATAGGAATGGAGACTAAGGTATAGAACAAAAATGGTTATACAAGGCTACACACAATAATTTCAAGGCTAGTATTTCCGTTTCTTGACCTTTAATTCTGTGTTCCATCCGCCTCTGTCTTAAATATCCTTGGTACTATAGCTTATTTATATACTTGATAAGAATATAAATAGAAGAACTCTTCTCTTTCTTAAGAACTAAATAAAATATCCAGGTCACTTACCTCATTAAAACTATCCCACAGATCATCACTTTTAATGGATGCATAGCTATGACTATGCAGGTAAAAGACAACAGCATTTTGGAATACATCCTCACTAAGATAAGTTTTCAGCATCAACAAGAGAGAGGCTCCCTGTTTAATTAAAAAAAAAATAGTGAGAAGGGGGTGGAAAATAATGGACTACAATCGGTTTATAGAATTGACAATCTAAAATTCAAAATACAATCATGCTAAGTATAAACTTGCACTATAGAACATAGTTATAATACACTGTTATTTAGTGTCATATAATCTGATGTGAACTATGTTCAAATTGTCTTTAAAAATTATTTTAAAGGATTTGACAAAAGAATAATGGAGCAGATTCCCATGTGCACTAATTCTACTATGAGCCATTTTTATGTGGTTTATCAGTTACTGTTTCAGTGTTATGTTAAAAAGCTAAGTGTTTGTGAATATATCTTTAATAGAAAAACATGCCAAATTTTCTGTTGAATCCCTATCCCTGTCCCCAATGCTTAAAGTACCAGTTGAAGGGAATTAAAAGCAAAAATGAATTACTGGGACCTTATGAAGATAAAAAGCTTCTGCACAGCAAAGGAAACAACCAACAAAACTAAAAGGCAACCAACGGAATGGGAAAAGATATTTGCAAATGACATATCGGACAAAGGGCTAGTATCCAAAATCTATAAAGAGCTCACCAAACTCCACACCCGAAAAACAAATAACCCAGTGAAGAAATGGGCAGAAAACATGAATAGACACTTCTCTAAAGAAGACATCCGGATGGCCAACAGGCACATGAAAAGATGCTCAACGTCACTCCTCATCAGGGAAATACAAATCAAAACCACACTCAGATATCACCTCATGCCAGTCAGAGTGGCCAAAATAACAAATCAGGAGACTATAGATGCTGGAGAAGATGTGGAGAAACGGGAACCCTCTCGCACTGTTGGTGGGAATGCAAATTGGTGCAGCCACTCTGGAAAACAGTGTGGAGGTTCCTCAGAAAATTAAAAATAGACCTACCCTATGACCCAGCAATAGCACTGCTAGCAATTTACCCAAGGGATACAGGAGTGCTGATGCATAGGGACACTTGTACCCCAATGTTTATAGCAGCACTCTCAACAATAGCCAAATTATGGAAAGAGCCTAAATGTCCATCAACTGATGAATGGATAAAGAAATTATGGTTTATATACACAATGGAGTACTACAGGGCAATGAGAAAGAACGAAATATGGCCCTTTGTAGCAACATGGATGGAACTGGAGAGTGTGATGCTAAGTGAAATAAGCCATACAGAGAAAGACAGATACCATATGTTTTCACTCTTATGTGGATCCTGAGAAACTTAACAGAAACCCATGGGGGAGGGGAAGGAAAAAAAAAAAAAGAGGTTAGAGTGGGAGAGAGCCAAAGCATAAGAGACTCTTAAAAACTGAGAACAAACTGAGGGTTGATGGGGGGTTGGGAGGGAGGGGAGGGTGGGTGATGGGTATTGAGGAGAGCACCTTTTGGGATGAGCACTGGGTGTTGTACGGAAACCAATTTGACAATAAATTTCATATATTGAAAAAAAAAAGTACCAGTTGAATTCATGGGTTCACTGCAGGAGACAATAAACAAGCAGAACTCTCAAAAGCCTCTCTACTTGGGAGTGCATCAATTTCCAATTTTAATATATCATGTTGCTAAAATAACCAAGATCTCTCTTCTTCCTGCAGAGTTACTTCAAATATGTTTGGAATTAATGAATGTATAGGGCAATAAGCATACACTAATAATTCAGAATCCAGCATACAACTATTAAGGCCATGCTATATAGTCATTGAAGTGCATGCCATCGTTTCCAAAAACACCTTTGTGAAGCTTTTCCTGATTTAAGATAGAAATATTTCTCCATCTTCAAGGGCAATTTGTATCACTTCCTTCATCTGCTACAGATATATATTTAATATATATTTAGATAGATATATCTTTATTTCCTCTTCTAGAGTGTATGATAATTGAGGGCAACACTGCAAAGCTCAATTTCAGAGACTAAAACAACACCTAGTACACAAAAGGAATTCAAATAGTCTTTGAATTTCACTTCTGGTAAAAATGTAGCAATATTAGGTCAAGATTATCAGATACACGTAACTGAATTTAATAGCTATTACTCTCTTATTTCTGTATCATGCTTCATGGTGTTACTTGTTCTATAAATTTAAGTACTCATTCTTGTTCCCAACAGATCCCTTTCACTCCTGCATGACCAACTTTCCCTACTATTACATTCCCATTAACAAAATTATGCAACATTCATTCCTCCTTTAAAACAAATAAAAGATGGCCTTCCTTTTTTTAACTCCATGTCTCTTCTAGTTATCACCCTATTTCTTATTTCCCTCTTTGTAGTAAACTCCTCAAAGAGCTGTCTGCAGTTGCCATCTCCATTTTCTTTAAGGCAATCTTCCAACCATCACTCTGCTAGAAGTGGTTTTTTTTTTTTATTTTTTAATGTTTTATTTTATTTTTGAGACAGAGAGAGACAGAGCATGAACGGGGGAGGGTCAGAGAGAGAGGGAGACACAGAATCTGAAACAGGCTCCAGGCTCTGAGCTGTCAGCACAGAGCCCGATGCGGGGCTGGAACTCACGGACTGCGAGATCATGACCTGAGCCGAAGTCGGCCGCTTAACCGACTGAGCCACCCAGGTGCCCCCAGAAGTGGTTTTATCAAGGTCACTGATGAACTTCATGCTGTCTTGAAACCAACATCAATTCCCAGGCTCATCTTAACCTGCTAGTGGCATCTGAATGACTGATCACTCACTCATCCTTTGAAGTCTTTCTGCACTGAGCCTTGGGAGGCACTCTTCATCCTCCCCCTATTCACTGGCCATCACTCTCACTCTCTCCCTGGATCCTCATCTTGCACGGAACCACCTCATTTTGGTGGCCCCTGGCATTTACATTTCAGACCTTTTTTTTTTTTTTTCTTTTCTTTCTAAGTTTACTTCCTACTTGATCTCCTCAAGAGACAATCTACATGAGAATTAGGCTTGGAGATTAAAAAACCCAAATAGAATATATCTGTCAAACACATTTCCCTAGTGACACTTGTTCTTGTACATAACATTGGTAAAATATCCTACTTTTCTCAGTTATGTGGGGTATTTGCCAGATTTCCAATCATGAAATAAGTAGTTACCATATTGACAGGGGTTAGGTATGCTGTGGAGACCACATGATAAGACAATGAATTTGGGGTTTAGGGGATGGCGGTCAGAGGATGACAGAGCTCTGTAAGAACAAATCTTGAAGCGACAGTTCTGTATAAGAACAGAACCACAAGTTTTAAAATTTTATCGACAGATCCCATATAGGCTTTAAAAATCATAGCAGTATCTCCAACTGGAATATATTTAATATAGCTAATTAAACTCCTTATTTCTTATTTGTTAACAGTACTACCATTTTCCATGTCAGTCAGGTGTGAACCTGGAAAACATGTCTCCCTTTCTTTACCTGTCTTACCCTATCACTAAATCCTTCAAGAACTTCCCTCCAGCCCATGTTTTTTTACACTCATCATTTTTCTTCCACTTTCACTACCACTCCTAATTTCATCCTTTACCACATCATGCTTGGACGTTAGCAGCAATTTCCTGACTTTAGTTCTCTCTCCACTTAAATCTACAAGCTGGAACAAATTAGTTTTCATAAATAGTAACTTTAATCAAGTAATTCCTCTGAAAAATCTTCTAAAGCTTCCCAATGCTTACAGAAAAAGTCCAGATTCCTGATGGCGTTTAGAACCTTCTACAACTGCCCCAAGCTCCTTTTCTATCTTTCCCCTACTCCATTTATGGCTTCCACCACAATCAAGCATTTATTCCCTAAACAAAAATGTCCTGCCCATCAGTATTCCTGAACTGTCTCTTTGTAGACCTTATTGTCCCATTCCTGCCATACTCAACACTTACCATTCCTCTTTATCCATATCTTTTTATTATTTAATTCCCTTCCATTTCCATTTTCCTACAAAAAAGTTCTCTTCATAAACCTAGGTAAAAAAAATCTGTACCATTCATTCAGCACATATCATCTCTTAGTGCTTCACAAGTACCTACCACCTAAACTTTGAGTTTCTTGAAGATATGGTTTGTATCTCAGGTGTTTTGTGTGTTTTCTCTGTCCAGTGGAGGAATTCATTTATTAATCAATTAATTTGGCAGCCAGAGTAAGGAGGTAAGTAAGTCCTAACATTCACACCTCCCACCACAACTGTGAGAGGCATTGTTCTGTTCTCTGACCTATGGCAATCCTAATCAGGTTTCCAGTTTTCTGTTTTTGCTTCACTCCCAAACCTGGAGTCTGTGCTTCTGATCCTGCAATCTAGTTCTCAATTCTTAAATACTCTTTTTGTTTTTGAGTTTTGGCAACTGTGACTTTGAACATCTTTCAATCCTCAATAACACAGCTAAGGGCTTGCTTAGGACCTTCCCTGGACATATTCTACCTATAGATCCAGAGACTGAACCAACTTTAAAAGATATGTTGCTATATTATCTGATTACCCACTCACTATACCAGTCAGAAGAACTTAAATCAGAGAAAGAAAGACCCAGAAAAAGTTAAAACCAAGATTTAAATAGAAGCAAACATCTTACAGTTTAAACGTATACCTGAAAATAATCTTAAAGTAATCTCTAATCTTTAAAATAATCTAGTTTTAATGCTTAAAATAATTTAAATCATGAAGCTTGCTCACATATGAAATTAATTTGAAACCCACTCCAGGTAGTTGATGTGTAGAGCGGTACCTTAAAATAGGAAAGAGAATCAAACATTTCTTCGATCTGTTCTGAAGACTGAACAGATGATGATGATATTGGATGAGATGAATTCAAGGAATCTTTCTTCAGGGTTTTAAATCGAGCATCTAAGAAATCTTCATACTAGCAAAAACATCAAACAGATTATGAAACCATGAACATTATCAAAGGCAAAGGAAAATATAGTAATTATTTATATGAATTAGATTAATTACCTGTTTAAGGTCATTATTAAAAAATACCCATCTTTACTAAACTTCAGAAAATAGGCTTTTGAAAGTGTAAGCATAGAGAGACTTTCATTCATATTCCTTACATTTAAAAATACAATGATAACATCCTGACCATATGAAAAACATTATTATTTCCTAACCCACAGCATAAGGATTAATTAAGAATCTACTATTAAAGCGACCAAATGTGCCAAATCCAGGTATTCGAAGTAAATATTCTAAGATGGTTAGTGTGTACTTTTAAAATAACATTTACAATTAAAAAGCAAAAATAAAAACTGGTCCTTAAGCTCATTTCTCATATGTAGTCCAGGTTTCTATTAAGATAATATACATTTCCCTTCACTGAGGTTCATTTGAAGTAAAATATAATACTTAAATAGAATTCTTCGATAGCTCAGCAGATGAGCTCCCCCAGAATATACATTAGAAGGTTTTAAACATTCTGGGCACCACCCAGTGGTGAAACTGTGTATCTGGTTGCTTAATTAAGTCACATACATAGATTTAGAATACTTTGCTTAGTATTCTAGCTAAAAATAAGTTCCTTCTACTTACCTGAAGTTTTTGAACTGGACTTACACAAAAATTTCAAATTGAAAGCTCTTAAGAGTATCCCTGTTTTGAAGCAGTCTTGGATCGTATATTTAGGAAGTTTAATAGAATGTCACAGGATTTTAAGGGTGAATGGGATCTTTATACTTTCCCACCTATTGCTTGGATTATTTGGCAATACCTGTCATACCATTGCCTTTCCCCAGGAAGTCTAGGAACACAGTAACAACAGTATTACACTCCCTATGACAGAACGATGTCCCAAGTCATTGAAAAGGGCACAAATATGGTTGGTACCTTAACAGGGCAAATTATTTGTCTGTATGAACCTATGTTATCACTGTTACAAGAATGATCACAGTGATAACAGGGAGAGAGTATTGCTACAAAATGTCTTATTTTTTTTCTCTCTTTATACAAAGGATAAAAAGTTTTGTTTTGCTAAAAAGGCTTTTCAACTTAATTTAAATTCCTTCAAGAAGAGCCACATCTATTGGAAATAAAATGTAGTAAAGCGATTTTAAATGTTCATCTTAACAAAGTATGAAATAATTGCACATAATTTCAGCTTTCAATGAAATATATCAATAAGTAAAAGCTTAATTTTCACTGTCAAATCTCAAGAGGTATAAGCTATCAGTAACAAGTGTCAATTTTATTGTATCTTTCTAGAAACATTTTCAGCACTCCAAATGACTATAAAATACGGGGCAAATATGATTTATAGCACGTCTAATAAACGGTATACTTACACTAGAAAGCTCTTTGAATATTTTTTCCAAGGAGAAATACTCCATGAAAGTAGCAAACCCTTCATTTAGCCATAGATCGTTCCACCACTCCATTGTTACTAGATTACCAAACCACTGTGGGGAAAACAAAGCAAAAAATCCTACTAACCAACACAATATTTATACTGTCAAGAATTTTCTAATAATTAAATTGTCAGCTTCATCCCCTTTAGCCAGATTATAATTACTTAAAAATGCAGTTATTAGGTAAAACAAACTATATTCAAATTAAAGACTTACAAAAAATTTGTGTAAATTAACTCTAAAATGAAAATGAAAATTTTAACATTTTACCTTGTTGAATGGGAAAACAAGCAAAAACCACAGTTAGTTAGCATATTTATCAAATTAACATACAAACCCTGTTTACTAGGTAAACAAAAACAGTTTTTCGCTACTTCATTAAAAGTGGTATTTCCTAGATAATGAAATTCTTCTACCTACTACTATCAAGTTAGTAAGATTATTTCTATTCTATATCTTCAGCCATCCATTACAACTTAAAAATAAATTTCTGAGAGATTTTCCTACAGAGAGCCTATATTTCATGTTTCTCCTCAGTTACCCAAGTTGAGGACAGTATTTACATGATTGAAAAGAGAATTCAAACAATATTCTTTAAGAAAGCTGGCATGCATATAAATAAATGAAATGAGAAATATCATTAAATGTCTTCATCTATAAAATAATAATAAGAAGGAAAACAATGAAAGGAGACTCTCAAAAAGAAAAATGTATCTCAAAAATCTCTGCAATGGAGAGTGGTAGGTTATAGGGTGTGCGATTTAGTGACATCTGGGGCTCATCTCAAATCAGCAGCAAAATAATAAGGTTACTGGGTATGGAAACAAAACACTTTTGAGAATTACAATAACATGTTTTTCAAAGATATTATTTTAAAACCTGCTTCCGAGGAATATATGTCTTAAAGAAGAAGTAACTGAGAAGTGGTGATGGGGAGGCCCCAGAAATAACAGACCTAGAGAAGATCCCCTAAAGGACAACTTGTCTACATGCCTAAAATCATAATTATCACTAAGTATGTGCTTCATATGCAAGACCATTACGAAGTCTTCACAAGACCTCTAGAATCTCACACATATAGGCGTTTGAGACAGGGACCAAACTGACCAGAGTGCATGCTACTCTTCTTCCACGTTGTCCCTCAATCGTGATGCCCCCAAACTACACCCAACACTGCTATGCACCTCATCAAGGGACAAAAGAAAGACAAGGTGTTGAGAAAGAAAGAGGGGGGTCCACGTACCCATATAATTTTCTTTCTTTTTCTCCTTGTCATACAAAGAGTACCCTCCCTCTCTCAAATTAACAAAGAACCCAGTTTGAGCAAGAGAAGAAAATATAAATCTAGTCTTGACAACTACAGTCCAAGAGATGCCAGAATAGAATGCAATTTAAGGGGAGGGTTTCTCTGCCACAAAGTTATACTGAGGGGCTGGCAATTGTCAGAGGTGAAACAGCTGTGTATTATTGGGGGCAAAAAAGGAGAAACATCTTGAGGAGACAGTGGTTCTTCAAGGGCCAGTGCTGCCAATTATTAGCTCTGTGACTTTGGGTAAGTCATTTACTTACACTCTCAATTTCCACATCTATAAAATGGGATCATCACCTACCTCACAGCTGTTATGAAAAGTAAATGAGATATGGATGTGAAAATGCTTTATAAACTGTACAATCCTATACAAACATTAGATAGCAATTTCTTTTAAGTATGTATGTATGTATGTATGTATGTATGTATTTACGTATTTGAGTAATCTCTGCACACCATGTGGAGCTCGAACTCATGACCCTGAGATCAAGAATTGCGTACTCCTCCAAATGAGCCAGCCAGGCACCCCTAGATAGCATTTTCATTTGATGATCATGTTTGTGTTAAAAAAAACTAAAAAACAAAAAACAAAAACAAACAAAAACAAACAAAAAAACCCACCATTTTATTATGAAAGGCAATACTACAATAAAAGGCCGAATTTCTCATTAGCTTATTCCAATTTCTTATCCTAAAATTCTTACTTATTTTCTTATTCTAAAATACTATAAGTATTAAATATAATAGTCATGGCTATTAATACCTGATGGGAGAGCTCATGAGCAATGATTTTAGTCACCAGTTTTCTATCCGCCACTGAAGAAGTATTATTGTCATACAGAAGTGTCTCTTCACGGAAGGTGAGCAAACCCCAATTTTCCATTGCTCCCGCTTCAAAGTCAGGAATAGCCACCAAATCTGAACATGTGAAGAAAGAAGTGATCAAATTTCGCTCATCTAAGGCACTCCCCCCAAAAAATATTTTACCCATTGGTTTATCACTGTGAATCAAAAGACAGGGAGTTCATTTTATATTCTTGGCAAATCGAACCTTACTCTAGTCTTGTATGTTCCCCATCTATCGGTCAGTTGAGACCTGACCAATTCCTGTGGAGTCACCATTGCTCTGTCCCTTCACAAAGAAAGAGATATATAATTCTTTCACAATGAATCAACTTCCTAGAGCAAGAAAGACAAAGTACAGGCCCAACGTTCTTCTATCCAGGACCAGCTCTTGCTTTCCTCAGCATCTATTACTCAGTTTTCCTCCTGTGAAACAGAATTTCTTAGGAAGTTAGAGTCTGACTGCAGACAAAGCCCTAAGCAAATTGCCACTTACACAGAACCTGTATAAGCCCTTGGAACAGCTCCATAAACTTCTAAATGTTTTAAGCTCCACATTCAGCTACTTTTAGGGAATGTAAATAATCTTAACAAATGTAAACAATTTTTAAAGCTTTAGGTGTTTATTAGTTTTCTCTTTAAATAATTTTAAAAAAGTGCTTTCTACAAAACATTTGCCAAATGAATCTAGGTTATAATGCTAATGAAAACCAGAGGCACTGTTTGATTCTTACCCAATTTCTTAAGTGGGTATTGAATTTCAAAGTAGTTTTGATAGAATTCAAGAAGCTTCACAGTTGTTTCCAAGGCATGGTGAACTTGACCAATCTTTTCTGGTACAGCATATATAGAAACCTAAAAGAAAACATACATAAATGTATATATATCATATAACATAAAGACAGGTACAACTAAAATGGTATGATATTCAGATAAATACCATGACACATATATGAGAACTGCAAAGAGCTTTATGAGATTTTACAGGACAGGAACTCTTGCTTCTAATTCTTTTCTCCCCTGGAGAATTTAGCTAGTTACTTCCACACATAGAACAATGTTCAAAAACTTACTGGTTTTGTTTTTTATTTGTTTAGGTTAACAGAACATTCTCAACAGAACATTCTCAAACTATTAATTTTATACTTATCTTCTCCATTACCTCACGTTGTCCTTCCTTACCTATGAGCCATCAGACCAAATTATTTGAAGGACAAAACAAATTCTCATCTTTCTAGCACCTATTACAGAACCTGGCATCAAACAGACACCCATACAAAGGAGTCACATAAAGGAGTTAGTTCTAAAGTAAACACACAAGGCAGAAATTGCGCATTTGTTGAAATTACCCTGGAAAAACCTATTACAGACCAATGCATTCTCTTTTAGTAAGTATGACACAGCCAGATTTTCTTCCAACCTTGGGACTGCTTCCTTTTTTCCAGTTGTTGGCTTGTTTTCATGGATCATGTTGTATAAAAAAAATAATCATACCCACAGAATCATCCAGTGAGTGGTACACAGTAACTAAAACCAACTTAGGGATAATAGATTCATATTCACATTGCCCATTCATTCCAGGATACATGCTCACTAAAGGGGAAGGCAGAGACAATCCCCAACATTATTTAAATTTTTATTCTTGCTTTCCTTTTCTGACTAAATGCATGTTAAACACATAAGCTGCAACTAACTGTAAACATCTTGTTCAGTAAGTATCAAAAGGCAAAATTTAAGCAATTATGTTAAAAGCAATGGGTTTTAAAAAGCAATATATATTGTTTTTCAATTGATTGAAAAAATCTCCATACTCACCTAGGAATATGATATATGGACAAGACATAGCAGAAAATAAAAATTTCAAAAAAAAATCTGAAAAGGTGGGAAATGGAGACTTACTGAACAATTCATCACTTGGACAAAAATGCACTGATGAACTCTAACTCCAAATTAAATTTACTTCTTTCATTAAAGGACTGAAAAACTGTCAATAATTCTAAAAGGTGAACTAGATATCAATCATAATTGTCTTAATGTAGGGCTTTATAGAACATATCATTAATCACAAAAACATGGAGGTAACATGGCATAAAAATTAAATGTAACACAAAAATTTTTTTTAGGAAACAAAAAACAAAATTAAGGGTAAAGGCTCTGTAGTTAGAGTGCTGGGTTCAAATCTCTGCTAGTTGTGTGACCTTGAGCAGGTTGGTTAACCTCAATTTCCTTATCTGTAAAAAGGTAATAAAAGTAGCTCCTTACCCTCCCTGGGTTCCTGTGAAAATTAAATGAGCTAAATAATATAAAGAACTTAGACTAGTGCATGGCATGATATAAATGTTCAGTACATGCTAATTACTATCAGTCCTGGGGTGCCTGGGTATCTCAGTTGATCAAGCGTCTGCCTCTTGATTTCAGCTCAGGTCATAATCTCACAGATCATGAGTTCGAGCCCCATATTGGGCTCTGTACTGACAGTGCAGAGCCTGCTTGGGACTCTCTCTCTTTCCCTCTCTCTCTGCATTTCTCCTGCACATGCTCTCTCTCTCTCAATAATAAATAAATTAAAATACACACACACACACACACAGTCCCAAAAGAAATTGGGCAAAATATGTGTGAGTAGAGCATTTGTGGCAATAGTTACTAGAAGATAAAGCATCTAGGACTGGAGTTAGTAAATTAAAACTATGTTGCTTTCTAAGTAACTATGAAGAAATTTAATTCTCCCATATCATGAGGCCACCATACCACCTGCATCCCTTGGCCTGCCAAAGGAAATACCAGCTTCTCCTGGTGATGTGGGTACTTCCTACATCTTTCCCCCTCTGAAGTCAATGTTACGGGGCAGGGGGAGGGGAGGAAGCCTGACATATTCTTTTTATACTCTCTACCACTGTAAATAACTATACCAAGATCACTAGGAATTTGAGACAAATCCTTATTATCTCTGCCATTCTTTCCAAACATATGTATTTTTATGTTATAGTTAATTCAAACACCTAGGAGATGCTATCCCAATGGAAACACCACTCATAATCCCCCAGATTCCCTCCTTCAACATCTTTCTGCCATATATACCATTTGGCCACTCCCAAATGTGTGTGAAAGCACCTTCCCTTAGAGGAAAAGTAAAGGAAGAGCAAAAATTCACATGAAAATGGAACCTGACCTATGGATTCCATTTCTGGAATACAATGACTAGGAAAAAAGTCATTATATTTGCTCTTTCCTTCTACTTCTTCTTCTTCCCCCCACCCCTCAAAAGAAGACATACTATGAGTTCTCACTAGAGATAAATAATCTGGTCATTATAATTATTGTCCAGCTTGTTTTAAGAGCAACAGAAGCATTAAGAAACAGAGAAAACAACCTAGTTCAACAAAAAATCAAGCGTATTGACCAGTATTCTGGGCTTGATAAGAGAACTCTAAACACTGTTAAATAGAAGTCAACTGGCACTCAGACTGTAACACTTACAAGTTAAAACTTTTCTTGCAAGATTTCTTGCTAAGACCTTGGGGAGATTTCTAAAAGACACAACTGTAAAGATTCTTGACCAAATATCAAAGAAAAGGGTTAAGACTGAAGATTTATTAAGTTTAACTTAATCTATTTCTTAATTTAGTAAAAAGAAAAACCTAGATAAAAGAAGAAAATAGAATAAAACCTCACCCCCAAAAAAGGACAACATGGCCTGCAAGATTTATAAATACAGAAAATACTAGAATTTTGATATTAAGCTTCCTGAAAAAATGAGCTTTCCTAAACAGAAAGCTTCACACACAAAAGTATAAATTCCTAAAAGAAAACAAAATGAAATAAAACAAAACAAAAACACAAAAAAACCCACACACACATACCAGTCTCAAGTCTATTCAGAATAAATAATGAGATGGGACTTTAGGAGAATAATGTGAATTACGTACAACGTCCTTGCCTGGTGAAGAGATACTTAAGGTAGATGTTGTTCGTGGTAACTCATAACTAGGTCATGTTCCTGACTGAATATGAATAAATCGAAATTGTAACTTCACCTGGATAATACCATTGAAGGTTCTGTTTGAATGATAGGCATGGTATCCACATCCAACTAACCACCACTACACTCTGATTCTACAGATTAGACCTGTCTATGGTGAAAAACAACATCAGGCAATGGCAAAAACAAAACAAAAACCTCAAGATAAACAAAGCAGTGTCTTTTAAAACCAGCCTAGAAATTTTTAGGTAATTCTGGCATTACTGAACACAGAGGGTAAGGAACACTGAAGAATAGACATAAATGATAAAAACAAATGTTCCTCTTTTTTGAAAAAACTTCAACAACATAGTAGTCTTTATCACTAAAGAGGGCATGTTTAATAATCTACAGTCAACTGTGACATTTTTAGTTGTTTGGTGAGACGGACATTAGTAAAGCCCTACTGCCTTATTCCTGAATCTTGTGAAATAGGCCTTGTGAATCTTATGAAATGTCAAATACTATAAAACAGCATCCATCCTAAAGATTACAACATTTTAGTGTGACACAAATCTTGTGTTAGATTTCAAGCCTAAATTTCTGGTCACCATGTATACAGAAGTTATTTGTGTCATTTGGTGTGAGCAAAAGCATATTGCAGTGGACAGTACAATCCTGACTATCACTTACTACGTAATCTTGGGCCAATTACTTAACCTCTCTGACACACTATTTCTTCATCAACAATATGGGATTAACGCATATATTAATGCATAGCTCCATGCATGTTAGATTCTTCCCTCATCCTAATAAAAAGAGAGAAAATTAATAAAATGATTGTTTATTTGTATAACATTAATTTTTCCAAAATGCATTTTGAAATACGTGGGTGTTGGGTAGCATTAAAAGTTATATTTTAGGGGCGTCTGGGTGGCTCAGTCAGTTAAGCGTCCAACTTCAGCTCAGGTCATGATCTCGCGGTTTGTGAGTCTGAGTCCCGAGTTGGGCTCTGTGCTGACAGCTTGGAGCCTGGAGCCTGCTTCGGATTCTGTGTCTCCCTCGCTCTCTGCCCCTCCCCCACTTGTGCTCTGCCTCTGTCTATCAAAAATAAATAAAATGTAAAAAAAATTTTTTAAAGTTATATTTTATATTTATAGACATGAAAGAAAGTTCACAATATGTTTGCAAATGGATAAAAAAGAGTGTAATTTGTATGTGTGTGTGTGTGTGTGTGTGTGTGTGTGTGTGTGTGTGTGTGTATTACTATCTACCAGGTACTAAATGCTTTACAAAAAGTTTACAATTGAATCCTTGAGAGGGCAGGCTAATATAGGCGAGACAGTACTAGATTTGTAGAAGGTAAGGTTTAGACAGGATTACAGAGTAATCTGCCCAAGAGTACATTCTAGTAAGCTGTAGAAGTGGGACTCCAGAGTCCATGTTTAACCATGCTGCTTCCTAATACATGTAAATTAAAAGAAAAAGAAAAAAACAGCCACCCCAAATTCCTCTCTCTCAATCTCAGTCTCAATCAATCTCTTTCCCTCTCTCTCCCTTTTCCCCATCCTCCTCTCTCTATGTGAGAATAAGTTATAAACCTGAGCATTTGAGCAGTGAATAATTCAGCTTGGCTATACGGAAGAATCCATACTGGAGCAATTAGAAATACAGATGGATTTATAAGGGCATCCTGAATATCACACTGATGAACTTGAATGTAATCCTATAGGCATTCATAGAAGGAGGGAGAGCGGGAGGGACACAGGGGAAAGAAAAAGCCAAGACTGCATACATTTTGGGATACAATAAAAAGTGCTGGGGGTTTTATATCAAAGAGTGTGATAACTACAACAGAGATGTAATTCAAGTGCTATGAAAGATCACAGAGGGAATGATTAATCCCAGCTGGGGAAAGAATGAGCTGCTTCAAGGAGAGGATGGTAGTCAGCTGGGTCTTGAAGCAAATCTGACTCTCCTAGATTGAGCCTTTTAGATTTATCCAGGCTGCAACATGTGAATCAATGCCTAAATCTGTGGTGCAACACTTGAAGAAAATTAATTGAATTTTATCAGATTTAAACCACTCTCAATATCCTTTTCAACGGACTCTGAAAAATTTTTTGGTTTAGACCTGAAAAAAACCTCTTTCAAGCCAAAGGTAAGTAAATTATTTGAGCACTTAGTCACTATGTAGACTACACTTACCCTTGGACATTTAAACCTCGTCAATAGTTGTCCATTCTTTACTGTTGGGCATAATGGCATATAGTATTATTGTTGGTGAAAAGCCAGATAATCCTTATCTCTGCCTTTGCCTCTAAGCATTATGGAGGAGACATGATAATCTTTTGTAACAAAATGAGTATAGCCTTTTTAATTAGCAATATCTAAATATACTGTGATCAAAATAAAGCTCTTCAGTCTAGAAAGGTAAACCAAATCCTACTGAACCTGTTCAATGGGTATAAAATATTCCCTGGGGTGATCGAAATAAGGAAAAATAAATAATTATATTTCTATCATGAAGAATAATCCCTTTTAGCTTCTTGAAAAAGACTCTTTTTTCCTTCTATATTGTTCACTGTATGAAAATATTTGCTAACTAGGTCTTTACTGTGAAATCCAAGCATAAAATCTAAACAAATAATCACTTATATACATGGACTAATGACAAAGAAAAGCAGAGGAGCATAATTAGAATAATAAATTTTTATGAATTACAGATACACAAGACCCTTAAACAATCTCACTCAATAAGATGAAGAAAACTCAATCTAGACTTGCTTTTTAAAAAAGGGAGACTAGGGGCGCCTGGGTGGCGCAGTCGGTTAAGCGTCCGACTTCAGCCAGGTCACGATCTCGCGGTCCGTGAGTTCGAGCCCCGCGTCAGGCTCTGGGCTGATGGCTCGGAGCCTGGAGCCTGTTTCCGATTCTGTGTCTCCCTCTCTCTCTGCCCCTCGCCCGTTCATGCTCTGTCTCTCTCTGTCCCAAAAATAAATAAAAAAACGTTGAAAAATAAAAAAGGGAGACTAAATTAATTCTAAAACATGGAATTTTTCTTCTAACTACATTTTTACACTATCTCTTTAGTATTCATAATGTTTTAGATTTAGTGTGGCCCAATAAAATTTTCTGAATTGATGGGAATATTCAGTATCTGTAAAATCCAATATGGTAACCACTAGCTGTAAGAACACCAAAAATGGTTACTGGGACTGAGAAAGTGAATTTAAATTTGAATTAATTTTTTTGCAGCTTTAATAATATAATTAATATAACACTGTGAAAGTTTAGGGTGTGCAATGTGTTGCTTTGATACATTTATATGTTGTGAAATGATTACCACAGTAATATTAGTTAACACATCTATCATCTCACATAATTACCATTTCTTTTTTGTAGTGAGAACTTCCAAGATCCAGTCTCTTAGCAGCTTTCAAACATATAATACAGTATTATTAACTACAATCACCATGCTATCCACCAGATTCCCAAACTTCTCTTAAAATTCCAAGTTTACACCCTTTGACCAACATTTCCCTATTTCCCCCAACCCTCAGATCCTGGCAACCACCATTCTAGTGTCTAAGAGTTCAGCTTTCTTAGATTCCTCATCTAAGTGAGATAATATATATAGTCTCTGTCTTTCTCTGACTTAGTCATTTCACATAATGCCCTCAAGGTCCATCCATGTTGTTGCAAGTGGCAGGATTTCCTTCTTTCTCATGGCTGAATAATAATCCACAGTAATTTATACCACACCTTCTTTATCCATTCATCTTCAGACAGACACTTAGGCTGTTTCCATATTTTGACTATTATGAATAATCCTACAACTGACATGGGAGTCAGATATCTCTTTGAGATCTGGATTACATTTCCTTCAGCTATATATCTATAAGTGGGATTGCTGGATCATATGGTAGTTCTATTTTTATTTTTTTGAGGAAACTTCATACTGTTTTCCACAGTGGCTTTATCAGTTTACATCCCACCAAGAGTGCACAAGGTTCCCTTTTCTCCACATCTTCACCAATACTTGTTAACTCTAGCCTTTTTAATGACAGTCATTCTAACAGGTGTGGGATATCTCATTGAGGTTTTTATTTTTATTTTTATTTCCCTTGTGATTGGTGATTTTGAGTACCTTTTCACGTACTTGTATAGCCACTTGTATGTCTTCTTTGGGGAAATGTCTGTTCAGTTCCTCTATTTTTAAATCAGACTGCTTATATATCTTTTTGCTAATGAGTCATATGAGTTCCTTATATATATTGTGGATATTAATCTCTTAATAGATATATGATTTGCAAATACTTGCTCCCATTCTTTAGGTTGCCTTTGCATTTTTTGATTTTTTTCTGTGCAGAAGCTCTTTAGTTTGATGTAGTCCCACTAACTAATTTTTGCATTTGTTGCTTGTACTTTTGGTGTCATATACAAGAAATCATTACCAAGACCAATGTCAAGGAGCTCCTTTCCTATCTTTTCTTCTTGGAGCCTTACAGTTTCAGACCTTACATTAAAGTGTTTAAAATGTTTAGTTAATTTTTGTGAGTGGTGTAAGATAAGCGTCCAATTTATTCTTATACATATGATTATCCAATTTTCCCAGCACCATTATAATGAAGATAATCCTTTCTCCACCACATATTCCTGGCTATCTTGTCAAATATTAGTTGCCTATTCATGCATTTTTTTCCTCTGGGCTCATAATTCTGTTCCTTGGTCTATGTGTCTATTTTTATTCTAGCATCATACTCTCTTAATTAGTATACGTACTGTTTTGATTACTATAGCTTTGTAGTACAGTTTGAAATTTGGAAATGTCATATCTCTAGCTTTGTTGTTTCTCAAGATTGCTCTGGTTATTCAATGTCTTCTGTAGTTCCACACAAATTTTAGTATTTTTTTTTCTATTTCTGTGAAAAATACCATTGAAATTTTTATAGGAATAGCATTGAATCTACAAATGGCTTTGAGTAGTATGGACATTTTAATAATATTAATATTTCTGATCCATGAACATCAGATACCTTTCCATTTATGTGTGTCTTCTTCAATTTTGTTCATCAAAATCTTATAGTTTTTACTATACGGATCTTTCACCTCCTTGGTTAAATTTATTCCTAAGCATTTTATTGTTTTTGATGCTATTGAGAATGAGATAACTTTATTTCTGTTTCAGATATTTCATTGTTAGTGTATAGTAATGCAACTGGCTTCTGTATGCTGACTTTGTATCCTGCAACTTTACTAAATTCACTGATTAGTTTTAAAAGTTTTTTGGTGGAGTCTTTAGGATTTTGTATAAATAAGATCATATCATTTGCAAACAAAGACAATTTCACTTCTTCCATTCCGATTTGGATTCCTTCTATTTCTTTTTACTTGCCTAAGTGCACAAGCTGAGATTTCAAGTACTATTTTAATTAAGAGTGGTGAAAGTAGGCCCCTTTTCTTGTTCCTGATCTTAAGAGAAAGGCTTTCAATCTTTCACTGTTGAGTATGATGTTAACTGTGGACTTGTCATATATGACCTTTATTTTGTTGAAGTATGCCCTTCTATAGCTAATTTGTTAGAGGGTTTTTTTTATGTTTATTCATTTGGGGGGGGGGAGGGGGGAGGGAGGAAGACAGAGAGAGAGAGAGAGAGAGAGAGAGAGAGAGAGAATGAATCCTAAACAGGCTCTGAGCTGTCAGTCAGCACAGAGCACAATGTGGGGCTCAAATTCATGACCCATGAGATCATGACCTGAGCCAAAGTCAGACGCTTAATTGACTGAGCCACCTAGGGGCCCCTGTTTACAGTTTTTATCAGGAAAGTAAGTTATACTTTGTCAAATGCTTTTTTCTGTAGCTATTGAGATGATCGTGTGCTATTTATCTTTCATTCTATTAATATGATGTATCACATTTACTGATTTGCATATGTTGAACCATCTTTGTATCCCAGTGATAAAGCCCTCTTGATCATGGTGTATGATCTTTTTAATGTGCTGTTGAATTCAACTTGTTAACATTTTTTTAAGGATTTTATGCAGAGACATCTACTGCATCTATATTCATCAGGGACACTGGCCTATAGTTTTCTTTTCTGGTAATGTCCTTATCTGGCTTTAATAGGAGGGGAATGTGAACCTCATAAAACAAATCTGGCAGTATTCCCTCCTTTTCAATTTTTCAGAGTGCTTGAGGATTGGAATTAATTTTTCTTTAATGTTTGGTAGAATTCACCAGAGAAATCATCTGATCCTGGGCTTTCTTTGTTGGGAGGTTTTTGATTACTGATTCAATCTCTTTACTCAATATTGATCAGATTTTTTAATGTCTTCATGATTCATTCTTGCTAGGTTGTATGTTTCTAGGAATTTATCAATTTCTTCTAGGTTACCCAATTTGTTGGCCTATAATTGTTCATAGTAGTCTCTTATGTTCCTTTATATTTCTGTGCAACAGAATTGTCTCTTTCATTTCTGATTTGACTCTTACTTTTTCTTAGTCCAGCTAAAGGTCTGTTATCGTTGTTTATCTTTCAAAACAAAACAAAACCCAGCTCTAGTTTCATTGATATTTTCTATTGTTTTTCCTGGTATCTTTTATTTTTTTTTTAATTTTTCAAGTTTATTTTGGAGAGAGGGGGGCACGAATGAAGGCGGGGTAGAGAGGGAGAGAGAATTCCAAGCAGAATCTGAGCTGTCAGTGCAGTACCCAGCACGGGCTCAAACTCAAAAACTATGACCTCATGACTTGAAATAAAACCAAGAGTTGGAGGCTTAACTCACTGAGCCGCCCAGGTGTTCCTCTCTCTTACTTATTTCTGCTCTCATCTTTGTTATTTCCTTCCTTCTGCTAACTTTGGGTTTAGTTTGTTCTTTTTTGATTTCCTTGAGGTATAAGGTCGGGTTGTTTATTTGAGATCTTTCTTTTTTCTTAATATAGGCATTTACTGCTTTAAACATCACTCTTGGAACTGCTTTTTATGCATTCTACAGGATGCATACACCACCATATTAGAGTATTAAGAGTATTCTGAATTTGGCTATATACTTACCTTTACCACTGTGTTGTGTATTTTCACATATTTTCATATTACTAATTAGTGTCCTTTCATTTCACCTGGAAGCACTCCTTTCAGCATTTTTTAAGGGGGTAAAGAACTCCCTCAACTTTTGTCTAGGAAAGTCTTTATCTCTCCTTCATTTCTGTAGGAAAACCTTGTCAGGCAAGAGTATTTTTTGATTGGCAGTTGTTTCTTTCAGCACTTTAATTCATCTGACTCCCTTCTGGTTGCTAAGGTTTCTGCTGAGGAATACACTGACAGACTTATCCCTTGTAAGTTACAATCTTCTTTCCTTTTGCTGCTTTTAAGATTCTCTGATTTTTGACAGTTTTACTATAACATGTCTCAGAAGAAACCTCTTCAAGCCGTTTGTTCAGTAACTTGTGAGTTTCATGAACTTGATTATTCAAATTTCTCCCCACATTTGGGTAGCTGTCAGCCATTACTTCTTTGAATAAGCTTTCTGCCCCCTTCTTCCTCTGTTCTTCTTCTGGAACTCCAGTAATTCACAAATTGTTTCTTTGATGGTGTCCCATAAATCACATAGGCTTGCTTCATTCTTTTCTTACATTTTTATTTGTTCTCTGGATGGATAATACCAACTTTCCTGTCTTCTAACTCACAAATTCTTCGTCTGCTTGATCCATTCTGATGTTGATGTTCTTTAGTGCTCTTTTTTTTCATTCCATTTATTGTATTTTTCAGCCCCTGAATTTCTTTAGTTTCTTTTTATGATTTCTTTGTTAAAACTTCTCATTTTGTTCATGTACTGCTTCTTGATTCCACTGAATTGTCTTTTTGTGTTTTCTTGTAGTTCATTAAGTTTCCTTAAAACAGTTATTTTGAGTTCTTTAATGGGAAAATTGCAGATCTCCATGTCTTTGAGATTGTTTACTGGAAGATGTTTGTGATCCTTTGGTGTTGTCATATTTTCTGGACTTTTCATGTTCTTTGAAGTTTTGTGTTAATGTCTTCACATTTGACATGGCAGTCACCTCCTCCAGTCTTATCTAACTGCCCTCACCAATGCATCCAAACTTGTATTTCTTTTTTTCTCCAACGGAGTGCTGAACTTTTTGGCTAGAAATGTGGACTTCCACAAAGGCTATTTTCTCCAGGTGTTACTGTCTAAGACAGTATTTTCAGGGGCTCCCACACCATAGCCAAGAGGGCTAAGAGATGTTTCACAGGGCCCACAGCCAGGACCAAGGTCTGTATGCCTAGTACCTGATGCATAGGTGCAAAAGAGGCCTCCCAGGTCATTTGGCATTCAGTGCTGGATCCCACAGCTTCCACAAAGGCATTTTTGTCCATGGCTGGATGTCAAATTATTGTTGCTGGCATGGGAGGACATGAATGAGGGATACCTTATTCAACCATGATGCTGTCATCTAATTTTAATTAATTTAAATGTTAAAAACCACATAAAGCCAATAACCACCATATTGTACAGCACAGTTATAGAATCTTTGTTATACATATATTGTCTTACTGGAATTCTCTTTTAGAAACATAATTAAAGAAACTTGAATATTATTGACTTTTAGGTATTCAATTAACAAAACTAAATATAAGCAAAAAGTAACATTTCTGGCATAAAATGTCAGAGTTGTGATCCAAAAGCTTGTTTTCCATTTCCAGAAATCATCAAAGAATTCCTTTTAACCTCTTGTGAAACAAGCTTTTGAGACAATTACCAAAACAACATACCAGGGTTCCATTTACGTCCTGACTCAGGTTCTTCATCTCCCCAACAATGAATGCAACCAGGTAAGTGCTCATTTTCACACTCTCAGAAAACTCATCCTGAACAAGTCCATCTTCCATAATGATTGATGAATTCTACAAGCAATGGGAAATGATAACAGTTCTGTAATTATGGTAATAAATGACTTAATAAACTAAGAAATTAAAAATTCAAATACGAAATGAGTAGTGAAGATGTTGACATATTTTAATTTCTCAGCATAAGAGAACATGACTCTTTCTCCAAACAGAGAATGACCCTTCCTCTCATTCTGTTCTGTCATCGCTTATCATGAAAATATACTGAGTAGGGGTGCCTGGGTAGTTCAGTTGGTTGAGCATCCAACTCTTGATCTCACCTCAGGTCATGACCTTAGGGTTGTGGGATAGAGCCCTGTGTCAGGCTTGGCAGTAAGCGTGGAGCCTGCTTAAGATTCTCTCTCTCCCTCTCTCTCTCCCTCCCTCTCTCTGGCTCTCTCCCCTGCTTGCTCTCTCTCTCTCTCTCTAAAAGAAAAAAGAAAAAATACACTGAATACAGTGAAAATCTTTAAGGAATTTTTAGTTTCAAAAGACGGTTTTAAATAAACATAACTTAGAGAAGGTAAATAACAGTGGTTCTGTTTCTTCCTTTTAAAATACCATCAAAACCAAAATCCTTCCTTATGACATAGGAGCGTTCCACTCTACTGCTACAAACACAGAAGAAGGAGCTACAGTTAGAATATTCCTCTGAAAGATCTGAAACAGCTTTTAAAGTACCATGTTGGGGTGCCCTGGGTGGCTCAGTCGGTTGAGCGTCCAACTTTGGCTCAGGTCATGATCTCACGGTTTGTGAGATCATGACCTGATTGGGATCTGTGCTGGCAGCTCAGAGACTGGAGCCTGCTTCGGATTCTGTGTCTCCCTCTCTCTCTCTGCCCCTCCCCCACTCATGCTCTGTCTCTGTCTCAAAAATAAACATTAAAAAAAAAAAATTAAAGTACCATGGTGATGACCCCAAGAAGGCTTAGTGGGATCAAAGGTGGTAAGTCACTATGCAGTATGTAGTAGACACAAGATTAGAGAAGCCTTCCAAGATTTTCTGACCATGAATTAAGATATGTTTGGGGATACTAGGCAAGTAGGCATCTCACCTCTTTTAGAGGAAGATTAAGGTGAAGAGTAGGGCTAGGACTGGAGCTGCTGAAGTGATGTCCCTATTGAAGGACAGATCACATCCTCGCCTGCCTACAAAGGTTGACTCCACAGTCTGTTAGACGTGGCTACTCCTCTCCCCTAGCCACATGGGTTCTGAGAGGCTCCCATCAGATTCCACATGGCCACTCGGGTGTCATGAAAAAAAAAAAAACAACCCTAAGTTCTGTCTAGCATAAAAACAATTCTGCTTGGTTTTGTCCCCATTGCCTCCCACACAGAATTTACATCCAAGAAAGAGGTTCACGTTCTTATTAAGCCTCCACGTTAGAATACTGATTTTTCAATAACCAATAAAACACCAAGGTCAATCATGATTCAACATTATCATGCACCACTATTTAGAACAGCAAATTCATCAAGTCTCAGAAAACATCACTGTGATTTTTAGTACTAGTTCATATAGTATTAGTATTTGCATACCTTTCATATACAGCACATACTTCATATTTCCTGCCCACACATTGCATATTGAGCAGGCCTTACTCTTTCTTCAAGTGCTCCTTGAGCTGACTTCTCAATTAATTCTAACATATATTTTAACTTCTATTTAAGTATTTTAAGAAAGGATAAGAATATACATGATTTTACTCATTCTCAACAGTATCACAAAGAGGAATTCAAATATTTATAACAAAGAAAGAGACCCACTCAAGGATTTTACATTAAGGAACAGAACAGTACCTTAGGCATATTTGATAAAGCAGTATATTGCTCATCCCTTATGATCCTGATGATAAATGTGGCTTTAAATCCTGGTTCATCAAAACAAGGAAAAGCAGATCTTGCTGCCAGGGGTTCAAACTGAGTTGCTGCAAAGTACCTAAAACAAATGCAAATTCATCCAATAGTTATTGAGCACCTACTATTCAAGGTATCCTGCCAAGTACTAGTGATACTAAGATAAACATGGTATAATCCCAGTCATCAAAGGATCTGCAATCAACTGGGAGAGACCTAGGTTATATGATGAACAGAAACCTGCAGGCTGCAAATCATGTCATTAATATTGAAAACAAAGCAGTGGAAATAAAGGATAGGAAACAAATTCTGACTGGCAGTTGAGATACTATATGGAAACTGGTGACAAACTTTTGAAGAGAATTTTAAAAAATGAAGAATATTTGAAAAGGTAGAGAAGGGAAGAAAGTATACTCTAGAAAGAGTGGAAAGCACAAGGAAAGACAGTGATGGATACTCAGGGACAGGAGGTGGCTGTCCAAGATGGCTGGAGATGAAGCCACAAAGGTAGCCTACAACTGGTCTTAAAAAGGTTTCAGATGGATGATCACTATGAAGGGTGGTCATTAATTGCCATTAATCACCTGTACAGACCCTGGCTTCACAACATTAAACCTTAAACTTACTACTTAAACTTTCATGAAGACTAAAAAAACTAGCTACTCAATAGTATGTTTGTTTCCTTCAAGCTTTTCAGAAATGAATAAAAAAAACTTCCTCCCTCTCCTACAGAACAGCAATAACATTCGAGAATTTAACTCATATGGAAGTCTTACATTAAAAGTTGGGAGAGGGTGCCTGGGTGGCTCAGTCAGGTAAGCGTCTGACTCTTGATTTAGGCTCAGGTCATAATCTCACTGTTAGTGAACTTGAGTCCCACATCTGGCTCTGCGCTGAAAGTGCAGAGTCTGCTTGGGATTCTCTCTCTCCCTCTCTCTCTGCCCCTACCCCACTTACACATGCTCTCTTTCTCTCTCAAAATAAATACACAAATAAACTTTTTAAAAAACTGAGAGAAAAGCATAAAAAAAGAGGAGAAAATCAGATTTCTAATTAAACAGAGGAATAAAACAGATCTGCATTGGGGAAATCATCCAAACATGGCCATAGAATAATCAGGGCAAGTGTGGCCCTGTTGTGCATATTTCAGGTACTGGTCAATATGGCACATATACAACCACCACCCTGGACAAGATGGCCTAGCTTGCTTAGGGCTTAGTTTCCACTTTTAAAAGACAGACAGAAAAGAGTGTGGGATTTGAAGTAAGAAGACCCAGACCCTGCACTTTACCAGCCATAGGAGTTCAGGCAAATCAGTAATACACACCTCAATTTCCTTATTTAAAAAAAATATTTTTGACATTTAGTCATTTCTGAGAGACAGAGACAGAGTGTGAGTGAGGGAGGGAGGGAGAGAGAGAGGGAGACACAGAATCCAAAGCAGGCTCCAGGCTCTGAGCTGTCAGCACAGAGCCCGATGGAAGGCTCAAACTCACAGACCGCAAGATCATGATGACCTGAGCTGAAGTTGGACCCTTAACCTACTAAGCCACCCCGCGCCCTCCTTATTTATTAAATTAGGACTGAGTAGGATCCTCTGCCAAACACCTAGGGGTCTTGTTAGAATCAAATAAGACTATTCCAAATAAAAACTACTTGTATGCCACAATTGCCAACATAGATGTTTATTATAAATGCTAGACAGTCATAACTCCTTATCCACACTCAATATTGTGTTTTCCTGATAAGAATTTGCCAAAATAACTGTTTCTATCGAGTAAACTACATGAAAGATAGCAATCAACATATATGAAACAATTTAAACATGCTATGTTGCTAATATTCAATTTCTTCACTCCATTCCCCAATTCTTACCTAGTTAATAGAAAATTGTGAAAGAGGGCCACAAGAGACCAGGGGATAAAGTTTAATGATATCTATACCATTCATATAAAAAGTCTATTTAGACGATCACTTTGGATAAAAACTGGATCATAATGTTCTGAGGCAAAGACAATCTTAAGTTATTTTTGAAAGAGATGCACTATTAACTATTTTACATAAGTCTCTTTGAGAAGGCTGCTGCTTGAGGATACTTATAATCTATCTTATCTATGCTGAATACCTTGAAGCTTATTCTTTCATTAGTGACTTCCTTTGCTTTCAGAAATATTAGCTGCAGTTTGAGCACTACCTCCAGTAGTGCTGAAGACAATCATGAATTAGCCAGGCTTCACATAAGAGAATTCTAACCACTGGGAATAACAATAGGTAAATAAATGAACAATGGGTAGTGTGAACTAGGGAGGCAGTACATCATAGTGGGGTTAAGAATGGGGTTAAAATGAGTTTGAGTTTGAGTTCCCCCCTCCTACCTGATAACCATATTATTTATGCTCTGCTTTTTTATCTGTAAAATGAATAAAATATTAATATCCACCTCTTAATGGGTTTGACAGGATAAAAGATTAAACATATAAAATGCTTCAAACAGTTTCTAGCACTTGAGTTCTCAGTAAATATGGGCTATTATTATCACTGGAATTCAGGAAAGTGCACATGAAGCTTATTGTAGCAGGTGAGGGCTATGAGATAAAACAAGGGCCAGAGCTGGAAGAATCTTGAACTAAATCTTATCAGAAAAGAGGAAGTGTGAAGGCTCTCAAACCAAAGACCAATATGGTTAGATCTGTACTCTAGAAGTATGAGTCTAGCAGCAATGTGGAAGATGGTGGCAAGAGGAGGGGAAAGCAGTGACAAGATTAGAAGCCAGTTAAGAAGATGCTTGAAGTGTTCAAAAAAAGGCATTGAGAGACTGAAGGACAAAGAAAACACATCCCTATCCTAAATTGTTTATTAGTTCTTTCAGCATCAGTTTATTATCTAGAATCTTAAGTATATCATCAACAACTTCTAGACTAAACTCCAAGGTCACTGGCCATTTCCCCTCTTAAATAACGTAGGTAAAGTTCCCTTACCACAAATACATGGTTGATATTTACATATACTCTGATTTCCCTATCAATAAGGAATATATCCTTAATTCTTTTATCTACTTATTTAATTATTCTTATTATACTTGGTGGAGGGGGTACAAAAAATTTCTCTAACAGAACTATGCAAAACTATGCAAAATTTGGAGAAAGGCAAAAAATTGTTTTGAATTCAAGTTTTCAGACACCTTGAAAGGCATAAATAATCTTCTCAAATTTATCTTCCATGAAGATATATAATTATGTGGGACACTCATTTGGCTGAAGCAGTCAGGTTAACAGATTTATATACTTTCTGTAACAGCAGAGTTTTACAAACTAATTTGTTTTAATAGATTTAAAAACACTTGCTGGGGCACCTGGGTGGCTCCGTCAGTTAAGTATCCAACTCTTGATTTCAGCTCTGGTCATGATCTCATGGTTTGTGAGACAGAGTCCCATGTCGGGCTCTACAATGACAGTGTGGGGCATGCTTGGGATTCTCTCTCTCACTCTCTCTGCCCCTCCCCAGCTCACACTTTCTCTCTCTCTCCTCTGTCTCAAAAATAAATAAATAAACATTTTAAAAACACTTGTTAAAAGCATTCTATTTTTTATTTTTAAGGGATTGTCTTCTCTATTTTTCTAGAATTTTCCACAACTCAATCTAGCCCATGGCAAGAGTCAACAAGTGACTATACCCAAAATCAGCTTTCTTTGTCATACATTTATTCCTTCCATTATACAGTAGGAGTAGACTCAAGGGACTCCAAGAGCAATAATGATTCAAAGAGGTGACTACTGGATTTGTCTTAAAGGTGTGTTTGCATTGTTTTTACGTATATCCTCTAATTCTTAGAGCTGATGAAGATTATAAAAGGAGAAGTAAAGCCAAGAAGCCATGGGCTGCCAGTATAATTACAAATTTGCTTTTAACGTTAGATCTCATGCAAGAGCCAGCATGCCATTTTTTAAGTAAAGGCAAAGAGAAAAAAATTATTATTTTTTAAAATTTGTTTTTAATGTTTATTTTTGTTTTTTAGACACAGAGAGAGAGCATGAACAGGGGAGGGTCAGAGAGAGAGGGAGACACAGAATCCGAAGCAGGCTCCAGGCTCTGAGCTGTCAGCACAGAGCCCAATGCAGGGCTCAAACTCACGAACTGTGAGATCAAGACCTGAGCTGAAGTCGGTCACTTAACCGACTGAGCCACCCAGGCACCCCGAGAAAAAAATTATTTATCTGAATAGCTGTACAGATCTTGTTTTTTCTTTCTTCATTTAAGAAGGATCAAACAAGTTCCTTTAGATTTAAAATATTCATTTCTATTTTTCTCAATACATAAACATACATTTGCCAAATGGCCAGCTTCAGTAATTCACAAACTGGTATACAAAGTAATATGAGGGAATGCGCCAGCAAAATTAAGCACATCTATTAAGGACTTTGTGTACACCAGAGAAATGGTATTATTGCTACTTATGAATAACCTGTATACAGTGCGCACTGCATCTTTCCAGAAACTCAAATTCCAGAAACATTCTATGAATACTAAGATTAAAGTGTAAAATACATAAATAGCGAGAATACTTTTAAGTCACTTTTTTTAAACTAAATTAAGTCTGTCCTAGATTTTTTTAAATTCCATCAGAAATCCAAAATAGAGTGACTTTTTTTAATGAACAGCAAATATTAAGGACACTAAAAATGATATATGTAAGCATACAACAGTTCTTCCTGCCCTCTTTCTCCATCTCAATAAGCACCCCCTAAAAGTTCTGCACATTAGGAAAATAGATCTTAAAGAATTATCCATACTCTTCTTTTCTTCTTTGATTCCCATTGAGATATTGTTAAGGGACTGAAAACTACATTCATCTAAGATACGAAAAGCTCAAAATAACTTAAGTTGTGGTGATAGAGAATGTAACTGATAAAAATCTTTATCAATTTCCTTCCATCAGCATATCCCACTCCTAACATAATATATGACATATATGAGCATGATAGGTGCTCAAGGCTTTGACTAAAAAAGAAATAGTAGATGCTTCCAAATCACCATTCTATTTTGCACATAACCTTCTAAATTAAAAAAAAATTCCAGTTAACTTATCTGGTATGGGCAAAGGAATCCACATTAAAGAAGTCTTCACAGAGCAAAGAAGTAGAACCATTTAAGAGGTCTACATACTTTTTCTCATTACTTTCATCTGTATAGGAGATTCCATAGAACCCACAGTAAGAAGTAGATATATTTGCCGAATACTCTATCTTCAAGGTATAATTGTGCCCTTCAAGAAGAGCTTCAGGGGCAACAATTGCAATTTGTTCATGAAATGGGTATTCCAAGACCTCAACTTGTTTTTCTTGGCTTGAAACTGCTGACATAAAGGTCACTCTTGAAATATTATGGCCTGTACTGTGAAGAACGATATTCCACGTGGCCTGAAGAGCCTGAAGTGAAATTGTCACAGAACCCCTGAATGTCATCGAGGTTAGGTTTGGGTGTAGGTTAAGTTCATAGCGTAGTGGCATAATGGCGGTGGGAAGCCTGACTTGGGCCCACGGAAACAACTTTCCATTTGTCGCAACTGGCTGAATTAGTCCCATTGATTGGTTTTTTTTATGGCAGCCTTCTTTGGTAAAAGTACATCTGGGTAGTAAATAAATCACCATGATTATAGAAACGGCAACCACAATAAGAAAAACACAGATCGCCATGGTCCTCGCAGAGGGTACCGAACAAGTCCCATCTGGGCTCGGCCTGTAGCCAGTTGCACTGTTCCGAAAGCCTGAGCTTCTGTTCATGAAGGACATGCCCAGCAGTTTTGCAGATGACTCATAATCCTCTTCGTCCTCATCCATCTCATGCTCACCAAGACCCCGCACCAGCAGTCTTGAACCCCGGGGCTCATATTCCACCTCATCAGGCTCTAGAGGATGTAAACAGGGCTCTTTGGCTAAATCCACCACATCTGGTTCTTCCTCAAACATGCTGTTTTCAATCATATTCCTGGGAAGCTGAAGCAGATCTAAACAACCAAAACACAAGGACAAGGCAGAGTTAGAAAAAAAAAATCTCATAATAAAATGTCTACAAGCAAAACCACATTTAAACTAAGAATTCTTTTAACACTAAGGCTTATTTCCATCATGGAGCTACTGAATTAAATAAGATGCTTATAATTTTCTTTTATCATCCATTAGAAACTTAAGCATAAATAAAAGTATACCACAGTCATGAAATAAGAAAGCTAAATAAGCAGGCTAGTAACAAACAAAGGCAGCTGAGACTAAATACTAATTTCCCGGGGCACCTGGGTGGGTCAGTTGGTTAAGCACCCAACTCTTGATTTCAGCTCATGGTCCCTGAGGTCAAGTCCCATGTCCAGCTGTGTGCTGACAGTGTGGAGCCACTTGGGATCCCCCCCCTCTCTCTCTGCCCCTGCCCCATTCACGCCCATGCTCTCTCTCTCAAAATAAATAAACTTTAAAAAAATTTTTCTTTGAATAAAACTTTTGATTACATTCTAGGTGTGGGTTTAGCAAGCTGCCATTTTTCCACCTCCTGTGAATGACCTAGAAATGGAAGAAGAGTGATTATATAACATACCGCTTTAGGAATTTAATCTCTTAAACGTCAGATAGTGCCCCTACTTCTCATGACAAAGTTTTGTTTTGTTCTGATGGTTGTGTTTGGGCATCATCTACTTCATTATCAGAGCAAATATTGCTATAGTTGAACTTAATTTTTTTTTAACTCTTAATGAACTCGTAATGGTTAGAAATTTTCTGTGTTAGTTTTTAGTCCTGGCATATGCTGAAGAGTAGTTGCTTAATTTGCTTTTTCAAGATGTCTAAAAGGCTTTTACTGACTTTGTTTTTTTTTTAACCTCATAAGAGAAAAGTATGTTGTCTTAGCATTTGCCCATGTGTTTTGTTCTGTGTGAGATGTGATGTAGACAACAATGAGGTCTCCACAGTATGGTTTTATTTAATGAATTTCTAAACTAATTCTAGGTATAATCTCAGTTATATTTAGAGCACACCCATTCCTGAATCCATACCCCCTTAGAACTTTGTTTTTTATGTGTTTTGATTCCTCAGCAAAGCCTTGTTTAAAGCCCAGGGGTATTCTACTGTGTAACCATTTTAGCATCTCCTGTTTGCATTTCATTTACTTCAAATCTTTTGATAGGGATTGTCAGACATCTGCCAAATCCAAATAAGTTACTTTTATTATTTATCACCCATGAAGATTAATACTTGTGTAGAATTTTAATCTTTTAGAAATGGAATACATCACCTCCTCTGGTATAATTTACTGCACATTGGTGGCAGACTTTTGCATATGTGTACAGTATCAAGTTAAATACACCAAACCAGGGGAAATCACTCTTGTTAATAGGTAACCCATGAAGATTGTACTTCAAGCCCATTTAAGAAAATGTTGCTTTGTTTTTTTTTATTTTTTTTTAATTTTTTTTTTAACGTTTTATTTATTTTTGAGACAGAGAGAGACAGAGCATGAACGGGGGAGGGGCAGAGAGAGAGGGAGACACAGAATCGGAAGCAGGCTCCAGGCTCTGAGCCATCAGCCCAGAGCCCGACGCGGGGCTCGAACTCACGGACCTCGAGATCATGACCTGAACTGAAGTTGGACGCTTAACCGACTGAGCCACCCAGGCGCCCCAAGAAAATGTTGCTTTGGATTCTTTCGTCAGTACTTCGATCTTAACCTTAAATTGTATACAATGTAACATGATTACTCATTGCTCTAATGGGATGTTATTTGTATAGGAAGAAGGAATCCTATAGAAACAGGAAATTTTCTAAAACCTCTTAAATCCACATATACATGCTATGTATAAGCGAAAACAAAGAATGTCCTAGTTGAAATTTTTCAGTTTTAAACAATGTAGGCCCATGTGGTAATAATCTAAGAAAACTGAAGACATTTCTTTTCATTAGATACCATGAACTGGTGCTCTTCTATGTTGTCTGTGAATCAGTGTCAATCCACAAACTGTTATCTACCTGTGACAGGATACATGTGGACAACTAATATTTAAAAAGTTTTATAGCAATCTGGGGCGCCTGGGTCATTCAGTTGGTTGAGCGTCCGACTTTGGCTCAGGTCATGATCTTGTGGTTTGTGAGTTCGAGCCCCGCGTCGGGCTCTGTGCTGACAGCTCAGAGCCTGGAGCCTACTTCGGATTTTGTGTCTCCCTCTCTCTCTGCCCCTCCCCTCCCACTCCTCTCCTCCTCTCTCTATAACAAAAATAAATAAATGTTAAAAAAAAAAGTTTTATAGCAATCTGTCAATTTTATGTCTGCCAAATTTAATCATTTAAAAAATGAAGCTTATAATTTGCATGTCTTTTTTAATGATGTCTTTTATCATTAAAAAATGATTCATTTTTTAAATGCTACAAAATTTATGCAACAGGTTAAAAATTAAAAAACAACCTTGATTCTTTGGCTCACATAACTTGGGAAGCAATGGCTTGACAATGGGAAGCAATGTAACTGTAATAGCAATCCAGGTCGATATGAAGTTCTCAATTATGACAGCAGCAGAAGTAAAAAGGAGGGAATGATTACAAGTCATGTTAAAAAAAAGAGAATACCAAGGAATTGATGCTCCCTTGGGCCAGACAGTTCTGTAAGATGGACTGACAGGAGGAAGTCTATGTCAATTCCCAATATACATTCTGGCTTGGATAACTGGAAGAAAGAATGCCATTCACGGAGATTGATAATATAGGTTTCCAAATTCTCTCTCTTGGTGTTCTTTTTTTTTGGGGGGGGTGGGGGGCGGTGTAGTGAGAACAGTTATAGGATGGCATTTGGTATGGGATACGATATATTTAATACATCTGTCAGCCGGGTGGAGATGTTTGATTAATGGCATATTATAAACACCTAATTTTAGAAAGAACTTCAAGTCCTGCCTCTTCCACTGACTGCTTGATCTCAAATGGGTTACAAATATCCCTTAGCCTCAATTTCCTCACCCATAAATGTGAAAAACATTACTATTTTCTAGGCCTGTTATGAGGACTATGTTATATGGATCTGGTCTCAAAACAGGGATTTATGGGGAAGATTCAGATTTCAGAATCACCTCCGTATACATAATGAAATCCGTGCAGATGAATGAGACTACTGAGAGGGAGGGAGGTAAGAGTCAGAGAGTATGAGCATTGAAGAGGTGGGCAGAGAAAGAGGGGCAAAAGAGGAGAGTAAGAAGGAATTTACTAGAGGTAAGAAAATTAGGACAGTAATATCCCAAAAAACAAAGGAAGTTTTCATGAAGGAAGTGGTCAGCATTAACTGTCTTTGAAACATCAAGTAAAATGAGGCCTAGAGAGGTTATGAGATTTGGCAACTAGGGAACCAGCGACTTTCATAAAGCACCTTCAATGGAATAGTGGAAATGGAAGCCTAACAGCCCAAAGAATGGAAAATCTACATGGGAAGGCAAGGGCTGCAGACTATTCTTTCAAGGTACACAGTTGTGTATCAAGAAAAAAAACATAGGGTCAAACTAAAAGATAATATGGCACAGAGAAAAGTCCTTTTGTTTTTTTGTTTGTTCGTTTGTCTGTGTTTAAGATGGGAATAACTTAAGCATGAAGGAAAAGTAAAGAATGACAAAACGTGCAGGTGGATGAGTAGATGAGAGGAAATGTTAGAATAACATCCCACAGGGATGGGAAGATACCACAAAAACTCCGGGAGAGAGATTAACCTGGGTGAGAACTAGGCACTTCTCCTCTGAACCTGGGAGACAGAAGGTGAAGACAGAGAAGAAGCATGTACAAGAGCATGGAAAACTGAGGATGTGAACAGCAGAGAGCCTCCATGTTCTCTGTGACAGAGGAATCAAGGCCATCTGCCCGAAGGCAGTTGTGGGGAAGGATAGGTGGCTTACGGAGGAAAATAAAGTACAAAAGCTTAGGCAGAGGACCAGGGAAAGTTGACCCAAGGACAAGCTATGGCTGAGAAGGTCAGTAAGTGCAGTAGAACTTCTCATACTACCAGTCTCCATAAATGCCTTTTAGCAGTACTCACCAGCCCAAGTCTAAAAAAAAAAAAAAAAAAAAAAAAAAAAGTATGTGTATTTTACCACAATTTAAAATGGAAAATATTTTTAAAGAGTAGAGACAGCAGATGGGTTAATCCAGGGTTAAATATGTAGAGAGGATGTGGTAAGAAGCTACAAGGAAAATGCATAGAAGGTGCTGGCAAGAGAGAAAATGATTAAATGAGGGGTTCAATTTAGAAAACACCAGAAAAAGTAAAGCTATGGCAAACAACATGGTGAGCAACTTGAATTAAAACAAGAAAACTTCCCACAAACTTTAATCCCTTTAAACTACCATCACATTTTCTGAGAAAATGAAATGAAATGGGGTATATTTTGAAATCAACAAGCCAAAACAAATTTAAAAGAATAGGCCTAATTTCAATAAGGCTTTTTGGGAAGATGCAAGATTGCTATATTCAATTAGGTATTATAGCAACTTGCTATATTCAAATTGGGCCTTAACAATAAAGAATTATGCTTCTTCTGAGGCCTCTCAGACATATTTAAACAGAGCTGAAAGCTCCAAGCATGAGACAACATTTATATCTTCTAGATCACTTCCAAAGGGAAACGTCATTAAATTTCTGAAGTGATGACTAATTATCAAATAACATAACTATTTCCCCAATAAGCAATCCTCGACTATCAAAAAGATATTTTATTTTTTTAAAGTTTAATACTAAAAAGGCAAGAAAACAACTAGAATTCAGAACAAGAACAGTGATTTTTCTGTATGGATCTAATCTGACAAAACATTACCTAATCCCCTGACCCCCGCCACAGATGCACTCAAAGAAAACTTCTTCCTATTAATCACAATGCTCATGTTAAGTTACAAATCTAGATATATCATCTTCTCACCAGAATCTGAAGAGTAGACACTAAGAGACAAATTTTAAAGATGTTCTCAGTAGCTCCTTTCCCTGATACATCCTGTTTGCTTACACTTCAATGTATGAGCAGTGTCATAAAATATTAACAGAGAAAGTCCTATATGCATTTCTACTTTTACATAGTACTGCTTTAAAACCACATTTAATTTTCCATTTGACAGGCCCAAGGTCACAACCTAGGATGCACAGTCCATGTAAGGTCTTTCTTCTGTTCCCCTCTCCCTCTTTGTGTCTCTTGTGAATAGAGAAGACAGCAGTGAATGGGAGACTAGGGGTGGGAGGCAGAAAGATCAGAGAGAAATGGTCAGTTCATAAGCAACATAAGCTCACTTTATTTAGTTCTAAGAGAGACTAAGATTTAATTTTCCCTTTCAAGCTATCTCTAAAGTTCATTTTAACACATATAAAAATGCTGTGGGAGATTTCCACTTCCAATATGACACAGTAATTGGTACCAGACTTTTCTTCCTCTCATAAATGACTATTAAACTGGACAAAATAATGCAACTATTTTTAGCTACTGGATAAACGAGCAATACTGCGAGGCTACATTTGCTTGGTTCTCTGCCTTGGGACAATTTTCTAATTGTAGTATAGTGAGCTGGAGTCCAAGCAGAGCAGGGCTAGTGGCAGAGACAGGACACTAGAGAGGATGGAAATGCACAGAGTGAGGACCACAGAAGTTTGTACAGGGGTTCCCTGAGAATCCTCAACCAATGCTGAGTGTAAGCAACTACATAAGGCTTACAAAAGAGTATCTGTAATGAGGTTAATATGAAATAGAAATACTAGAGGTCAAGCAGCATAGGCAAACATTGCCAGTTTAACCCAACCTGAAGAAAGAGAACTCATTAACATTCTGCACATCAATTTGAAATGCCAGAAAGGCTTCACTTTAAGGGGAAAAGCACACCATAGAATAAGACCAACTCTAGATCCACATTAAAACAGTCTAAAACCAAGCCCTAAAGACCTAATAAAAACCATGAGGAAAAAACAATCTGGGGGAAGAGTTGTGCTAACTTAGAGGGGCCTGAGAAAAAAAACTTGAAAAAAAAGCTTTCCACAGATCTTCCCTAGCAAACCTATACAAGGTGATCAGCCAGCAACTAAACTGCCACTAAAACAAACAACACTGCAGAGAAATTAAAAAGAAAAAAAAATTCAGCATCTCTACAATGTATCAATCCTGTCCAATACATAATAAAAACATTTCTAGGCATTCAACAAAAATGTGACCCATAAGAAAAAATAAGTCATTAGAGACTGACTTTAAGTTGGCCCAAATACTGCATTTAGTAAAAACTTCAGAGCTGTTGTTTGAAAAATCTCTTAAATAAAGGAAAATATTTTTGAACAATAACAACAACAACAACAACAAGGGAGAATATATGAACAGATGAGAATCTCAGCAGAGAAACTAAAACTGCAAAAAAGGATCAATCGGAGAAAAAAAGGAAATTCTAGGACTAGAAGTTTCAAAAATTAAAATGAAAAACTCACTGAATGGACTTAATAGTAGATTGGAGATAGCAGAAAAAAGAATTCATGAACTTGACAGATTACTAACAATTACCAATTTGATAAACAAAGGAAAAAAAGACAAGAAAAATGAACACAACATCAGAAATTTGTGGGACAATATCAGATTGTCTAACATATGTAATAGGAGTCCCAGAAGACTCTGAAAATAAAGCAGAAAAAACATTTGAAGACATAATAGTTAACATTTTATTACGTTTGGTGAAAAACACTATTTACCAGGTCAGAAAAGCTCATCAAACTCCAAAGACAATAAATACAAAGAAAATCATATCTAGCTACATCATGGTCAAACTGCTAAAAAGCAAAGATCAAATCTTTAAAGAAGCCTAAAAACAATATGTTACATACAAGAGAAAAATAAGAGTACTAACTTTTCACCAAAATAATGGAGGCCAGAAGATGTGAGAATGTTTTTAAGGGGCTGAAAGGGGGAAAAAAAAAAAAAAAAGTTGCCAATTCAGATTTCTATATCCAGAGAAAATATCTCTCAAAAATAAGACAAAGATCTTTCAAATAAATTAAAGCTGATAAAATTAATCTCAAGCAGATGTGCACTACAAGATACTATAAAGCTTTGAGGGAAGTGATACCAGACAGAAACTCAGATCTGCAGGAAGGAAAGAATACCAGAAAAGATGAGTAAGTTGTTAAAAAATAAAAAATGTATATATTTTATTCTTCTTCAAATTTCCTTAAAACACTATATATTAAAACTATTTGCTTAAATCAATAATATGTGGGAAGTTTTTAATATATATAAAAATAAAAAATATGACAACAAGAGCACAAAGAAGAGAGGGGGTGAATAAAAGGAATTATATTAAATTATATTTGTGAATTGAGAAGGGGAAATGCTAAGTGTCCAGTGAAAAGTAGGAAGTATAAAGTAAGAAGAGAGAATGGTCAGGTGTAAAATGTTAGATGGCATATTTTTTTAATATTAAATTTATTGTCAAATTGGTTTCCATACAACACTCAGTGCTCATCCCAACAGATGCCCTCCTCAATGCCCATCACCCACCATCCCCTCCCTCCCACTCCCCATCAACCCTAAGTTTATTCTCAGTTTTTAAGAGTCTCTTATGATTTCAACAATAGCCAAATTATGGAAAAAGCCTAAATGTGCATCAACTGATGAATGGATAAATGACATAATTTTGACAATAAACACACTTTAATAAGTTAAGGATGCATTTATTAGCCCTAGAATAATCAATAAAAAAGTAATTTAAAAGATGTATAGCTAAAAAGCCAATGAGGAAAATAAAATAAAATATTAAAAAATACCCAATTAACCCAAAGGGGGCATCAAAAAAGACACAAAAACAATAATAAAAGGGACAAATAAAAATGATGGCAAAATCATAGATTTAAACACAACCGCATAAAAAATTTCATTAACTGTAAGTGGATTAAACATTTCAACTAAAGGACAGAGATTGTCACAATGGATTAAAAAAAGCAAGACTCCACTACACACTGTCTATAAAAGACACCTTTTAAATTTAAGGATACTATTAGGTTAACAAAGCAGAACAAAATTTTATAATGATAAAAGGAGAAATTCATCAGGATAAGCTACCAAGCTTAAATATGTATGTATCTAATAAGAGAGCTTTAAAATTCAAAACAGAAAATGGCAAAACTCAAGAAACAGAAATATCCACAACCATAATTGGAGATTCTGTCATGTCTCTCTTTGTAATTGACAGAACAAGTAGACAACAAGTAGGTCCATAGACTATCTAAATACTACCAACTGATTTGGCCTAAAAGACATCTGTAGAATATTACACCAAACAACTGCAGAATACATATGTAACATTTACTAAGGTAGACCACACACTGAGCCAGAAAATAAATCTCAATAAACTTTAAAAGACTGAGTTTTTTTGAGACTGTGTTCTCTGACCACAGTAGAAATAATTTGAAAACCCAAAAATAATGAATTAGACAATGTGTAGATATTTGGAAAACAGAAAATGAACTTCTAAATAATTCAAAAATCAAAGAATAAACAATAACAGATTTAGAAAATACTTAAATAATTTTTTTAATGAGAGAAATTTACTGCTTTAAATGCCTATATTAGAAAGACGTTTAAAATCAATGATATAAGTTTTCACCCTAAGAAACTAAAAAGAATAGTATAGTAAACCTAAGCAGAAAAAATAATAAAGAGCAGAAACCAATAAAGTAGAAAACAGAAAAGAAAATTAATAAAGCAAAAAATGCTGGAGGGCAGAAAAATAGTATTACTGGCTGTTAATCATATTTTCCTAGAAATTGGCCTTAAAATCAACATTATATCAGGTCCTCGTAGATCTCCAAGACCCATTTTTCACTTCTCAAAAGTCTGGTTAGGTTAATGTAACAGAGGAATCAGAATTGGGTCCTGGACTACAGACAGAGATCCTCTTTCACAAGCCCCACCGCCTTGTATCTGTCCCTCCTCCAAGAGTATCTGGTAAAAAAAAAAAATCATTTAGCCAGTGTTAATGCTAGCTCTACCCAAATTTAGAAAAATCCATGTTCTCCCCCTCTTCTTTAAAATAAAAAGCTAGATTTTTTTTGTAAATTCAAGTATTTAAAAGGAATTGGAGAGCTATTATATTTTTAATTTTTTTTTAATGTTTATTTATTTTGATAGAGAGAGAAAGAGATCGCAAATGGGAGAGTGGCAGAGAGAGAGGGAGACACTCAGAATCCCAAGCAGGTTCCAGGCTCTGAATTGTCTGCACAGAGGACACGGGGCTCAAAGTCAGACACTTAACCAACTGAGCCACCCAGGAGCCCCAGGAGCTATTATTTAAAGGACACTTCTTAGAATCTCTTCAAAGTAGAAAGTATTCTTTTACAAAAAAAAAAAAAAAATCAAAAACAAACAAGAAAAACTGTGCTTAACTCATCTATTTCTGTATTTAGATTTTTGTATATTTTTTCTTAAAAAGAAAAATCAGTCCTCTTCTAAACCCTTTAAGAGAAACTATACATTTAAAAGCAGAGTTAAGATCACTTGTGTAAACAAATTAATATAAAAGGATAGACTCTTACTTTATGCAGCTCCTACACCAACAATATTCAAATTAAAATTCAAGGGCAGGAAAAGGCTGCAAAGCTTCCACCGTTTTTGACACCACATTCACTAGTTTCCAAAAGTGAATTGGCAACACAAAGGCTACCAGAAAAATCTCTTTTTAAGTGTCCATTTGAAATTTAACTGAAATTAACTCAATAAGAAAAAGAAAAAGCAAAAAAAAGGGGGGGGGAGGGTCTCATTTTTAAGCATTTGCTTTCAAGTGCTTACTTTATTTAGAGTAAATCACAACTCAAGTTCATTCTGCAGAAATACAACCATCCCTACAGGGTCCTGAAACCAATCTCCATAGCCTTTGTTCTGAAACTCAGGAACCCAAGGGCCAAACCTATATTTAAACTAACTAAATCATTCCTCAGCTCTCAGCCATGCTTCAACAAATCCCTAAGCACATACAAACATGCACAGTGCCTGCTCTGTCTCAGACGAGTATGTGAGACCACACACGTGTAACATGCGTCTCAGTTTCTCTCAAACTTGCATGGCTGTTGTGGCCACTTCCCTTTTGTATTCTTAGCGCACCCTCTTCACTCTCCTCAGCTCACGGGTCTCTCTTTTCCTGCTCTTTATTACACTACTCCAATGTAATCTTTCCAAATCCCTAGTTTCTTTCACCTTTTAAAAATCAATTCAACTATTACTAGAACAAATGTCCTCCTGTGACCCATTCCCCTACTCTCCCTAAAATAGTACACCATAAAAATTAAAATGCCTAGCTGTTCTGTTAGGATGAAAAGGTTAGAAAGACTGCAATAAAGAAATGCTTAAAATGAGCCCTTAAAAAAATAACCCAGCGAGACTTTCACAGGTAATACTTTTTTTCCCCTATGGTAGCTCCTGAGACAATCTAGGAAAAGCAAGTTGATTTATAGTAAACTTGACATTATCTAGTCATCATTCTAAAGTAATCCTGCCAACTTGATTGTTTATCCAGGACGTGCTTTCTTCTTTAGTAGCCACTGTCCAGAGTTGTGTTTATAATTAGACTGTGCGGTGTTAATTATGCTGGCCGCCCTGCCAATGTTCTACAGCAACTACAGGGAGAGATCAAAACAATCATTCCAAATCATGAGTCACCTCACTCTTTCCATACTACAAACCCCTGGCAGTCTCTCAAACTTGGAAAATGGAAGTTGTGCACACTATACGTTTATACGGCCTTTCACACTTAGGATGAAATACTAAGTTCCAAAACCTGCTCCATACTTTTTTCTAGAATAACATACATTTTAATCCTGTAACTTTTTGCTTATTACAGAATTACAGGTTGAAGATGAGAAGGTTTAGAAAAATTTCAAGGCTTAGTTTACCCTACAGAGAAGGGAATTTCTGCAGAAGTAAACTATAATTATAGATTTTGCTTCACATTTAAACAGTTCCTCCAAGGGAGGGGCTCTTATCTCATTCATCTTTATATCCCTGGAGCCCTGCAGGAAAAAAAAGCCTGTAATAAATGTTGAAATGAAAGTACCAACACTCAACACATTAAAATTAAGTATTAATTAACGAAAATTACCTCCAAGGCCACTCATAAATTCTCTGAAGTCTGAACCGAAGCTTGGAATAAGACAGAATTAATATGTTAGCCATGAGGTTAAGAAGGTCCTCTAACACCTGCTGTGGGGCTGGGTCCTAAGTCAGCAGGGCCTAGTACTACTTCAGTGATTATGGGCTCTGAGTCACTGCCTTTCTTTTCTACTAGACCCGGATTCTTCAGACTTATTACATTTCCTCCTCTTTCTTCAAAGCTAGGACATAATTTAAATCAATTATGGTTTAGGAGACATAAAGTATAATGCTGAGGAACCTGTGGATTCTAGTTCTGGCTCCAGAACTTAGTTGGGATCTCAGTGTTCTTATCTGGTAAAATGGAGATAACTGCCCTGTCTACTTAGACTATCATAGGGGTTACATGAAATAAGTGGGTCATAACACTCTGCAAACTATGAAGTGCCACATTCATAGTTTGTTGCTACTATATTAAATAGCCACAGTAGGAACTTCAAAATCTCAAGCCAGTAAACACATCCTTTTTTAGCCAAGCACTCTAGCATTTCTCTTTAAGATGCATCAGTACAATTTTCCCCCTCACACCTTTTACTATAAAAGATGATTCTTAAATGCCACTCACAGCACATGTCATTAGATAAATTCATAAAATAAGTAAAGTCCAGAAACTCCATTTTGTCTTACTTCCATAAATACCAAATGATAACATAAGCAACAATTCTGGCCTCTTGACGTCTTGTAAGATCAGCATCAGCAATATCTATAGAGGCTTTCAGCCAGTGTAAAACAGGATAACTTGAGATAATTCTGTATCACAGAGATTTTAGTACACAGGTTTTATGTTTTAAGTCATTTGACTTCTAATATATTTGCCAAATGGCTGTCTTGATTGTAAAGACACTACAACCTTTCCCAAAATATCCCTAGGGATTAAGTGCATCTAAAGGCCATGCTCATTTACTATAATTACATTTACACAATAAAACTCAGATAACCAATGACAGCTACAATTTATAAGAAGGCAATTTAAATCATATAATGGTCACATTGTGACTGAAATAACCAAAAGGGCATTACACAGACATGAATTTTACTTTACCAAACTAAAACACTCAGTCAATAAATTTATCACCATCTTCAAATTGTACACCACATTATATTTATTCAGTCTAATCACAGCTGTTACTTTCTGTGCAGTTGTGTAGTCCTATAAGCAAAAATCAACACTTCAGTGCAGGATGGCAGCAACAAAGAAGATGAGTTTGCTAGTTTAATGTTGCAGCTATGAAGCACATTATTTTAAATATCTATCAAGTAGGGGTGCCCGGGTGGCTCAATCAGTTAAACAAACATCGAACTTCAGCTCAGGTCATGATCTCGCCATTCCAGAGTTTCAGCCCCCCATGTTGGGCTTTGTGCTGACAGCTCAGAACCTGAAGCCTGTTTCAGATTCTGTGTCTTCCTCTCTCTCTGCCCCTTCTCTGCTCATGCTCTATCTCTGTCTCTCTCACACACAAAAATAAACATTAAAAAAAAAACCTTTAAATATCTATCAAGGAGAACACTGAACATGAAAAGGAGGCATTCTACTAGAGAATGCCAAAGACCAAAAAGTATCAAATACAAACATGAGCTATAGCACATAAAGAATCCTGCCACAAAATGCTTCAGATACAGGATTCAATGTAAAGGATCAAGGAGAGGGACAAATAAACACCTGTAGTTTAATTCAAACCTTAACTGTAAAACAAGAATTAAGAAGAGTAGTTTCCTTCAGTAAATAAAGAAAATTTTCTACCTCAACAAAGTAGATGTTCTTTTAACTTATGTCCACTTAAACCTCCACATTAACAAATGCTGTTCGTTCCCCCCTGAAAGACATTTTCTGATGCCAAGTGTCCACTGAATGTCTAAAGGGCTACTCTCTAGAAGATTCAAGCACTTATGTCCCCACCAGGGCAGTTGTATTCTTGCCAAGAATTAGTTGTTCTCCAATCAATTTATGCTAGTTAAAATTATAACTGTAGTTATGTAAATAAGTACTGCATTAAATGAAAAAAAGAATGAAAACTGCTTCTACGAAAGCTGAGTATGCAGCAGAAAGACCCCACAAAAATGAGTCCCCAAAATAACACAGCTGCCAGATTAGGTATTAGCAAGTAAAACAAAAAGATTAGGGGAGGAGGGCCCTACAGAAGAATTTTGCTCCCAGCCTTCAAAGTGTCTTAAGTTCTCAAACCAGTTGAAAAATAATGAAGACCTATAAATTACAGTTGCATCACAAACAGCACATATCATATACAAGATGAAATATTGTAGAACTCTAATCAGTGGACCTGTATGCAAAATAAAAGCTTTAGTCAATAAGATAATACTAGTAACTAAATTAACACATTTTGATTTGAAATGCTAAAGCAATGTTATTTTTTTATGATTGCCATTTTTATCTAGGTTTTCAAAGTTATTCATTATATTTGAGATCATGTTAAAGGGAAAGTGATCTAAATTTAAGGTTCACCCTAACAGTTCATCCCAACAACCCCCACACACACATCTAAGTTCCCCCAAACACAAATCATAATGGGTACATCCACTTGTGAATGTCTAAAGAATAATCTTTCTATAACACCTAAGAACTTTGCTCTGCAGTTATACTTACTGATAAGTTTAAACTATAGAATGTTTAAAATTATGTCTCATCAATACATGTCAAAACCTAAAATAAGTTACTTGACCAAATAACTCCATAAGAGAAATGCATCCTAAGAGTAACTGCAGAAAAATATATATGTAAGAATGTTTACAGCAGTCTTGTTTACAGAGCAACAGAAAGGAAATAATCGAAGTATGTGACAATGGTATATTCATACCTAATAAAGTATTATACAGACATAAAAATTATTTACATCATAAAACTTATTTACATCTATTTTAAACATGGAAAGGTATTCAAAATATAGTATTAAGAGGCAGGTTATGGAATTTTAAATAAATAAATATTCATCCAGTTGGAAACACTGTAAATAAAAACGTAAATACTGGTTATTTCTGGGAGTTATGAGTATGTTGGGTGTTTTTAGTATCTATATTTTCTACTTTTTAAATGTATAAAAATAGGAGAACCCCCTTGAACATGTACAGATCATGTTTTAATCTATGAAGATCTAAAGTTAATAAAATGATGAAAAATTATCAACACTGTTGAGGTGTCTTAAAAATGGCCCTGGGGGCACCTGGGTGGCTCAGGTGGTTAAGCGTCTGACTTTGGCTCAGGTCATGATCTCGTGGTTCATGGGTTCAAGCCCCACATCCGGTTCTGTACTGGTAGTGCAGAGCTTACTTGGGATTCTCTCTCTCCCTCTCTCTCTCAAAATAAATAAATAAACTTAGAAATGGCCCTGGATGGTGAAATCAGGAAACCTGGACACCAGGTAGAATGTACCATTAATCTCTGATGGAACCTCCTATTCAGAGGTGGAGTCTGCATCCACCTTGAATCTAATGGCCCTATAACTTGTTTCAATCAATGGAATGCAGACGTGACACTGTACAATTTCCAATCCTAGTTTTAAAGGGCCTTGTTGCTTTCATTATTTCTCTTTTGCTGACCTGAGAGCCCCATGAGAATAAATCTGAGCTAATGTCCTTATGGATGAGGAACCACATGGAAAGACAAGTCCAGCCAACAGGCAGCACCAACTGCCAGATATGCCAGTTAAGCTATTTTAAATCTTCCAGTTCCAAATTAAGCTGCCAAATGATGGCTGCTACAAGTGACCCCAGGCAAGATCAGTGGAAGAAACATCCAGCTGAGCCCAGTACAAATTGTTGACCTACAAAATAGTGGGCAAATAAAATTGGTTATTATTTTAAGCCATTAAGTATTGTCATTTGTTACACAGCAACAGATGAATGATTTATCCATCCTCTACACAATATACTATTAATATTGTGGTGTACATTTCTTACACAATCCCCTAAGATCACACTACACATACTAGTTCTACGATTCTGTGACATCTTGGAAATGGGAACAGAAGCAGGGCCTCATGGTTAGACTCCAACTCAGACACATAAGAATAGAACATCCGGTATTCAGAACACTCAGCATTCTTTATACAAAACTGTGTGCAACTGTGAGCTTTCCCTCCAAGGGCTTTGAGGAAAACTTGAAGTACATGACTTCATTGTTTCTTACTGCCTTATCAATAGATGTGGGGATGCTATGCCTGGGGCCCTAGTACAGGACCAGGGCAAACAATGAAAAAAGTAAGACCAAGTTCGTTATCAAAACCATCATCTTAACACCACCACAAATAGTGATAAAAACCAATATTCACTAAGGGCTTTAGCATGTGCTAACAATGCACTGGGCACAGCAGAGTAGTTAGGAATGTCTCTGAAACTACACTGCTATGTCATTCCCGTGTAACCTTGATTGAGCAAGTTAGTTCATCTTTCCAAGTTCAGTTTGCTCATTTGTAAGATGGAGATAATAACAGTACCTATCTCACTGAGTTTTGAGAATTAAATGAGATATGTATAAAACATTTAGAACAGAGCCTAGCACATATTAAAGTGTTAAATAATTATTAGCTTTCGGTATTATTAATCAGGATTTTACATATGTCAACTCATTTAATTTAATCCCCACAACATTTTATAGATGAAGAAGTGGGAATTGGAGAGTTAGATAACTTGCTAGTGAGTGGCATGGCCAAATTTCAAACCCATATTTTTCTATGGTAGCTAAACCCTTCAAGACCATGTGCCATGACTTAAAATAGGCCAGGGAAGTCAAACCAGGTCCCATGTACAGAGAAATGCCTCATGTCTTAGCAGCCTCTGGATCTGGGCTGGGTGGTCACAGAGCCATCCCCACATCAGAGCTGAAGAGCTGCGAAGAGGGTTAGGATGGTGTCAGAGATCCACAAAACTACTGCCATGTGTCAAACAACGGCACTATAGTTTCTACAACTCTTTCAGCCAGGCATTTAGTGGGTACTGAAAAAGCACTGCTTGATTTTGCCCAATTTACATTCCCTGTTACAACTCCATCCTGGGCAGTAAATCGAACTTGATCCCTTTTTCATTAGGATTCTGAAATTATCCAAATACAACACAGTTACCCATTTCACTGAAACTTTATTTTTTGCTAGTTCACAAAACTAGAAGCTTTTTATGAGACACTCTAAGCCCGTTATATTTTACAGATTATTAACTTTTGTTCAAAATTATTCAGCTACTTAGTTAAAACGAATGAAAACAAGATTTTTTGAATTTTTAGATTTTAATTTTTCTACAAGGAAGATGGAAGTGAAACAACGACTGAGTTTAACCCACACAACTGCACAGCTAAGTTTAGATCAACCCAAGTTCAGCTCAATGATTTTGAAAACAACCACTTTCTGAGACTTACAGGAAATGGTTAAGCAACCACAGAGAAGTCATTTGTTCTTGCACCACAGCAGACACATTTTTTTTTTTAATGAGTCCTTTTCAGATAATAGAACTTTATAACATTGTACAAGCACTCATCAACCTAAAGAGCAAGTCTACAAGATGCTACGGTTATTACTTTATTCTAGATACTCTATTTCCTTTGAAAGGAGCAAAGAGGGGCACCTGGGTGGCTTGTCGGTTAAGCATCCGACTTCAGCTCAGGTCATGATCTCATGGTCCGTGAGTTCGAGCCCCGCGTCGGGCTCTGTGCTGACAGCTCAGAGCCTGGAGCCTGTTTCAGATTCTGTGTCTCCCTCTCTCTCTGACCCTCCCCTGTTCATGCTCTGTCTCTCTCTGTCTCAAAAATAAATAAAAACGTTAAAAAAAAAAAAAAAAGAAAGAAAGGAGCAAAGAACTATGAAATGCTTTTTTTAAATGAGTTTTTACATTTCATAATAAAATGAATTCTCAAGACTTTAAGACCAAACCAGAAAAATAAAAATCATTGCAGGGGAACAGACAAGCTGACATTTCAAGACTGAGCAACATGGTTCCATGCTGTTCTCAGACAAAACAGAGGCTAGATATGATAGAAAAAAATTATATTCCTAGAGAAATTTCTCATGTTCTACTATAGAACATTTTTTGAGAAAATCTATTTGCTGTCTCCTTTTACCCTATAGTACTAGTTGAATCATGATACAGGAAAATGTGACACTTGGGATGACGGAATCTGCATAATTATAAATAAAGTAGTTTTCTGGCTAAAAGATAAAGCCTGACTAATTTTTAAAATTTGTGGGTTTTTAAGAAAATTTTTAATGTTTGTTTATTTTTGAGAAAGAGAGAGAGAGACACAGCATGAGCTCAGGAGAGGGAGGCACAGAATCTGAAGTAGGCTCCAGGCTCAGAGCTGTCAGCACAGAGCCCAACATGAACTGTGAGGTCATAACCTGAGCCAAAGTCAGACACTTAACCTATTGAGCCACCTCGGTGCCCCTTAAAATTTGTTTTTTAATGCAAATATTTCTAACACATTTTATTATTTTCCTATCTTCTTACAAAGACTGATCTCAACATATAGTCATCATTGGGAAAAAATAACTGCAATGCTATTTGTTGGGACACAGAACTCACTGTCCCAACTGATAAAAGAATACTAATATAGGAAATGATGCTCCCATACCCCAAACACCAAAGTGGCCAATTTGTTTAAAAATACATTTCAATTAGCAACTTAAAATTTTACAGCAAATTTGGGACACCTGGATGGCTCAGTAAGTGTCCCACTTTTGATTTCGGCTCTGGTCATGATCTCACCGGTTTGTGAGATTAGACCCGTGTCAGTCTCTGTGCTGACAGTATAGAGCCTGCTTGGGATTCTCTTTCCCTCCCTCTCTGTTCTCCCCTGCTCGCTTGCTCATTCTCTCAAAAATAAACTTAAAAAAAAGTTTACAGCCAATCATATCGTGTGAGATTTTTTTTTTTTAATTATACTTTAGATTTATTCACTGAACCAAGTTTCACTGCAGCTCTTTCTTTACTGCAGTTATTTTTCAGGGGATTTATAAGCGAAACTGAAGATCAATTTTGATTATGATTCACATACCAGACAGTAAATATTTCTTGAAGACAAATTACTCTGTTTGAAGAACCCGGAGAAAAGAAAGATTGAGAAAAAAAAAAAAATGAGCAGTGCCACAGGGATCTGTAAGAAGGTATCAAAAGGACTAACATATATGTAATTGGGAGTCCCAAAATGACAGGATAAAAACATTGAGACAGAAAAATTATTAAGAAATAATGGCCCCAAACTTTGCAAATATAGTGAAAGACACACATTTATAAATTCAAGAAGTTCAATGAACCTTAAAAATAAAAGGACCAAAGACAACCAAACCAAGACACAAACTTCTAAAAACCAAAAGTAAAAAAAAAAAAAAAAAAAAAAAAAAACAAACAAACCACACTTGCAACTAAATGGGAAAAGAGTGATATGTTACATATAGGGTAACACCGGTACAAATACCATGAGTTTTTTGCTTTTGTTTTTGTTTTTTTTAGGTAAACTCTACCCCAATGTGGGGCTCAAACTCACAACCCAGAGATCAAAAGTCGCATGCTCCACAGACTAAGCCAGCCAGGTACCCCTCCATGAGTTTCTTAACAGAAAACCATGAAAGCCAGAAAATGATAGAGCAACATCTTTATTGCTTTTACATATATGGAACTGTTATTACATATGTTTGTGTAATATACATAATACATGTTCTATATTACACAGATATATTTATACCTTTGTGTAAACATGTCTCCAGAATACATAAACAACTTCTATAATCCCTAACCAACTCTTGAACAGCCATTTCACAAAAAAAAAAAAAAAAAAAGATGAACTACCACCAAAAAAAAAAAAAATACATTCAATATCAGTAGTCATCAGGGAAATGCTATTAAAACCACACTGCGATACACACACTGGATTGGCTAAAATTTTTAAAATTAATCATACCAAATTTTGGTAAGGATGTAGAGAATAAGCACTCTCAAACACCACTGATGGAAATGTAAAATGGTAAAACCCGTTTGGAAAACAGTTGCCAGTTTCTTAAGTTAAAACAAACAGCTCCTAGGTAATCCAACCAATCAACTCCAAGGCATTTACCTAGAAGAAACTAAAACAAATGTCTACACAAAGACTTGTATTTGAGTCTTCACAACAGTTTCATTTGTAATAACTCAAAGCTGGAACCAAATGCCCATTAAGAGGTAAATGGATAAACAAAGAGTGGCATATCAATACAATAGAATACTATTCAGCAATTTAAAAAGAAAAAAGAGAAAAAGGAACTACTGATAGAACATGGATATTTCAAAATAAATTATGCTAACTGTAAGAAGCCAGGCGAAAAAAGACAGTCTATGATTCCATTTATACAAAATCTATATAATTCCATTTATATAAAATTCTACAGAATTAGAAAGTAAACCAATCTATGGTAACAGAAAGCAGGTCAGTGATTGCCTAAGAATGGGAATGGAGGGAGGAATAAATTATAAAGCTTTCTGGTTTTGCTTTGACTTTAAATTTTAAAAAGGTAACACCAAGAATGAGGAATATGCAACACTTCAGTACTCTGATTTTAATTATAAAAAGGCCAATCTGAGAGGTTTATTTGAACAATAACTACTCATTGGCAGACACCAGACTTTAGACCTTTGTTCCAAAATGGCTTTTTTTCCGCTCACAAAAAAGGAAGCATAAAAAGTCTCCTGTTTAAACGTATTCCTGACACTTAAACACCAAGAGACATAAGGCTAATTCTCTATAATATTAATAAGTATTTCAAAGTACTTCGAATGACTGCATTAGGATGAGTATCACCTATTTTTTTTTTTTAATTTTTTTTTTCAACGTTTTTAATTTATTTTTGGGACAGAGAGAGACAGAGCATGAACGGGGGAGGGGCAGAGAGAGAGGGAGACACAGAATCGGAAACAGGCTCCAGGCTCCGAGCCATCAGCCCAGAGCCTGACGCGGGGCTCGAACTCACGGACCGCGAGATCGTGACCTGGCTGAAGTCGGACGCTTAACCGACTGCGCCACCCAGGCGCCCCAAGTATCACCTATTTTTATAGAATTCTGGCTCAGTTGGCTGAACTTATGTGTACATGGCAGGGTGTACATGTTTATACTTAATCAGTTTACCATATGTCTTAATTTGGGGGCAAGACAGTTTTAAGCAGATCAGTCCTAGTTCTTAATGGCCCCAAAGAGCCCCAAGAAAAAAAAAAAAAAAGACAGTTGATTCTAGTTCTCTTAAAGATCCAGATCATTCTATGGCAGGGCAAGTATGGGACAAAGGGTTTTATAACATTCTGGACAAGCAGAAAACAAAAATAACTGAACTTTGTAGACCTTTAATTCATTATAATTAAGATAAGTCTAAGACATCACTCAAGGGCTGAGAAGTTAAATGATGCATCCATATTAAGTGTTATGTTGGAGGGAGGGGTTATTGGGAAAGAGGGGCAGCTTGTTGAAATCCCTTCAAATATAAACAGAATATAGATAAAAATCCATTTTATAAAGGACAATTGAATACTTTTTTAAAAATCTGTGTCCTGCCTAGAACTATCCAGGGCTGAAATGAAATGACAGTAGAGTCTTCAATTAACCAAGGCGTCTGAGGTGTGGCTTGTCAGATATTCCTGGCTAGTACATTTCCTTCTATGACCTAGATCTATCTTAAACTCGCTGCCCAATTCCATCAGCTCCACTTTCTACCCATTGTAGACTCCTAAGGTGTTCGTCTCCAGCCCCTGTAAAAGGCAAGTTTAATGCTTAGAGTGACAGTTCTCAAAGTGCAGTATGGGTACCCTGGAATCCCTCATATTTTTTTAGCGGTCTTCAAGGCCAAAACTGTCTTCACGCTGAGATGTTATCTGCCATTTTCACTCCCATTCTCTCGTAGGTATAGGGGAGTTCTCCATAGGCTACACGCACGACATGAGATACAACAGACTGAATGCAAATCTGAAAATCCAGTTGTGTTCTATTAAGCCAGACATTAAAGAGACTTTCAACAATGTAAGATAATTCCTCCCCTAATTTGTTTTGGAGGATAGCTATTTTTCATTTAAAAATGTCATTTTTTTATTGTCACTATGAAATTTACTAATTTTTATTTTTAAAAAAATTTTCAGTGGTAATTTCTAGTACAGTAAATATCTAGACATATAAACAAAATCTCCTAGAGATTCACAATAATTTGTAAGAGTATAAAAGGGGTCCTGAGACCAAAATACTTAAGAAGCATAACTCTTGCTTTTAAAGATAAATAAAAAATTCCCAAACTCTCCAGATACCATAATTCAAGCACTGAAGTTTCATTATACTGTTTGAAAAAGCATATAGAGTAAATACATGAAGAAAAATAAATACAGATGGTCTGTATAACTTTATACAAGGGCACAAGGGGTTTTGAATCATCCTGGATTCCTGGGTTCAGAAAAAAAGAACTGAACCATTTGTGTTTCTTTCAGCATCCTTAGGAAGAAGGAATGTAGACTCCAACCATTTGTTCCTATGGAAAAATATAATCTTCTTTACCTTGAGATAAACAAACGGTCCAAAATATGGCTGCCTATGTTCCCGAAAATTCACGTGCTGAAATGCATGTGTAACCCCAATGCAACTGTATTTGGAGACAGGGCCTTTAAAGAGATAATTAAGGTTAAATGAAGTCATGGGGGTGGAGCTGGTAAGACGGGTGTTCCTGTAAGAAGAGGAAGAGCCTCAAGAGCTCTGTGCGGAGGAAAAGCCATGTGAGGACACAGCAAGAAGGTGGCCATCTGCAAGCCAGGAAGGGGACTTTCACCAGAAACCAACCATGCTGTCACCTTTACCTTGGACTCCCAACCTCCATAACTGTAAGAAAATAACATTTCTTTGGTTTAAACCACCCAATCCTGTAGTATTTTGTTATGGTAGCCTGAGCTAATACACTGCCTATACCATTTCTGTATTATAACTCCATAAATATACTGAGACGGGGAGGGATATTTTTAAAAGGGAAGGAGATGTTGAATAAATATCTTCACAGTTTACATATCATAATTTATGTTACTTGGCCACTAAGGAGTTGTTTCAGGTTTTTTCTCAAAATGTCATTTAATTTTTATCCTTTGATTAACCTCGGGACAGAAACCCACATTTTCTTCCTCCTGGTTAGTGTCATGTCTAATATTCATACTTTCATATCTCAGCTCATGCTGTAATACACTTCGACCATTAGTTATTCTGTTGTGTCGACTAATAACCCCTGCCTCTCAATGGTTTTGCCTGATTGACAGCCATGACGTAGTTTCACCTACTCTATTCTACCCATAAGGCCACACGAATGCTTATACATGGCCAATTCATGCCTTCTTCCCAATTCTGGGATAGTAGGAAATTCCTTTTTAAAAGTCTCATTTAATTGGCTTGGGATTTGTCTTTGTGGCTCACTAATGAAGGGCAAAGTCCCCAAGAGTAGGCCAGCCAGAAGGCCCCACAGGACTGCAGGAAAAGAAACTGATTTAACTGCATCACTTTGGTCTCAAATGCAAACCTGCTAACTTTCATCTTGCTTCCCCTCAAACACTACGACCATTTCTTATTTAGCACTATCTTCCCAGTACAAAGCACAGGGTCTGAAAAAGCAGGTGCTGGAAAGGCGTTTCAGTGGAAAAGAAAGCTGAATGAGCACTGATAAGAATATTCAAAAAAAACTGATTTGGAATTACTCTACTTGTCTTAGAGAAATTTAAAGAAAAATGAAAAGAGCACTGAAATTCAACTTTACTTGGGAAAAAAAAAATTGAAAAAGTAAAAATGAAACACAACTGTTACTTAAAGTTTGTTCTGGAGTTGCATGAAGTAATATTAGTCTCAGATAACATTTAATGAGCATCTAATATGTGTATCTAATGTGTGGAGCACTATGTTGGGTACCAACTCTATTAGGAACTAAATATAGGACAACTGTGTGCTTTCTGTCATATGTAATTGATGGTTCCCGGCTGAACAAGCATGTACATTTATACAGAACAGGAAATGTGGTTTTCACCATTCAGAAAATGGAGTCCTAAACAAATGGTACCTCTGCTTTCATAATATACCATTTATGCCTCTTTGAACATTCTTGGGAAGAAACATGAACTCCAATAACTTATTCCTGTGAGAAAACACTATTTTCTGAACACTGAGGCTTCCTAGGAAAAATTGTGTCTCAAGGAGAGGAATGCCTCTACTATGTTCCCATGCAACCCAGCCATACAGCCACTTAAAGGATTATTTCTTACTTCCTTCACCTTGCTGTTGTTCAAAATCACTACCTTATATGATTCAGAAGTTCAGGATATTATCTTAGCGAGGAAAAAAAAACAATAACAACAACAGGCAACAGGCCTAGAGACTTCTGGCAGGGTGGATGGAGGTAGGGAGGTAAATTGCCATAAATCACAACAGATTCTCAGAGCCAAAGAGGGGCTGCCAAGTTACATTCCTTTAGCAAAAATAATAACAAAATACAGTGTCACAGGTACTAGCACAACTATAAATTCACTAGTAAAACTAGTTTCTTATTAAGCTTCTGTGAGGACACAAACAAAACAGGTAAGAATTTAAACACATTATATTAGAGACATGTTTGTTTGCATTCCCGACGTCTGAAATACAGGCCTTGTTACCAGTTAAAGAAGTACCTTTATTCTATACCTTCATGTTAACACTACCCTTTTTAGTCTTGAATTCCTGTTTCAACCCCACCCAAGAGACAAAATATATTTAATACCTGATTTAACACCGAAACAAGTTCTACTTGTATGAAGTGTGTATGAAGCGAGGTGTGCTTATTCCATTTGCTTGACAGAAAAAGAACTAAACTGGATGTAGAAATGAATAGTTCCTCTACTCTTAGGCAACACTTCCCTCCAAGTGTTACAAATGCATAATTGTTAATAAATATGAAATGGAAAGAATCCTATACTGACCTAAAGCCTTTAGTAAACAAGATACAAGAAATATCATTTGTGGCCCAACTTTCAAGATCTCACTATGGCAGGAATGTGCCATATCACCATGTCTCCTAGACCTCAGTGATATCAGAAAAAGTTTTAAGCTTCTGTGCACATTTTAGTTTTTTAACTAAACATATTAAAACATCTTGATATTATCTTTTTTTAAATTTTTTAATGTTTATTAATTTTGAGACAGAGACAGAGTGTGAGCAGGGGAGGGGCAGAGAGAGAGAGGGAGACACAGAAACTGAAACAGGCTCCAGACTCTGAACTGTCAGCACAGAGCCCGACGCCGGGCTCGAACCCACGAACTGGGAGATCATGACCTGAGCCAAAGTCAGATGCTTAACCGACTGAGCCACCCAGGCGCACTGATATTATCTTTAAATAAGAGTCACAGAGCCAGTGAGTAAGGAGCCAGGATTTGAAGGCCGGCAGTATGAATTACTTTGCACTATTATGCTACACGATAGTAGTCTTACAAAAGGAGGTAGATTCATGGGTAGATCTCCAAATGAAAAAATAAAAGTATAAAACCAAAACTATTTAAGGAAAGCAGTGTGGGATAGGACCAGTGCTCCTCCAAACCTGACCGTTTTCAAAGAGAGGATACTAAATTGTGTGTTCATATACCTTTCTTCAAAATTTATTCTGCTGGATGTAAGCTTTCCAAGGGCAAACAGAGACAATACTGCACTCTTACTTGACTCCAGCTTTAAGAATAAAGCTTAGGGGGCACCTGGGTGGTTCAGTCGGTTAAGCATGCAACTTCAGCTCAGGTTATGTTCTCGTGGTTCATGGGTTTGATCCCCTTGTCGGGCTCTGTGCTGACAGCTCAGAACCTGGAACCTGCTTTGGATTCTGTGTCTCCCTCTATCTGCCCCTTCCCCACTTGCACTCTTTCTGTCTCTCAAAAATGAATAAACGTTAAAAAAAATTTTTAAATTAAAAAAAAAAAGAATAAAGCTTGGAACAAGTTAGCACATAGTGAAGGTATATTTTAATATATTTATTTGAGAAAGGTATCTTTTTAAAAACTATTATTTTTTTAAAAGAAGAGATAAGTAGGGACCTGTCAAAAACAAATTTAAAAAACACTTGTTAACTGATGCAGTTTAAAATGGTATGCAAGAAGAATCTGTATTAAAATAATCCCTCTGGACTTCTTCTCTGACCCCCAGTGCTGATTCCCCAAAAGAAGAATGGACCAAGGAGACATGGAACACTAATTTTGGTTTGTAATATTTTTAGTCTTGATAAAAATAAGAAATGAAGAAAAGCATTAGCAAGATGTAAAAAGGAAGAAATTCAAAATGAAAAAAGCAAATAAAGAACAACAAAAATACATTTGAATCCCGGTATTACCTGGTTTCTATAAAATAGACTTAAGACCAAGCATTCATCTAAAAAAATTTTTCTACAATAAATTCTGTGTGTGTGTGTGTGTGTGTGTGTATTCATTTCTGTATTTATTTTCTCCAGTTGTTATAATGGAATAAAGAACCAAGAAAATATAAAATTTACAATAATGTACAAAGTCCTAGCAATAACCATTTAATTCTATTGAACAACCACCATTCAAAAACACTGTCAATTCCACAGAGGAAATACTCTACTTAAAATTCTGGCCAGAGGGCACCTAAAACACATCAATTTAACAAGTGCAACAAGATATCCCATGGACTAAAGACTACAGACAAACAGTACAGAGTATTGTCATAAGGATCAGAATTCACAAAAAGACATGCCATTTTATTCACTTAAAAGTTAGCTAATATTCTTATGGGGAAAAATTAAAATTATTGTAGCTTAGTTTTCAATTTTCTTTTCTTTTCTAGGCTACATTATTTACCATAATGTTTATATTTATATTGAACTTATCCTCCAATCAAATTTATAATCTTTATCACATATAGTAATTTTTAAAATATTTCCTTATAACATAAGTCCCACAGTCCTTGACAATCCTCAGGGCACCTCTGAGAAAGATTTAGCCATAAAAAGTAATTGAAATTGTCAATGCATCCTAAATACTTATGCTCATCAATCTTTCAGGTAAATCTACATAACTACAAATACTTTGTAAAGATTTAAAGCTAAAAGGTTTATTTTTAATTCCATCAAATATTTGGATATAGTTCCAAAAGAATCTTAACATATTCATATACGTATAACGTATTCATTATATAAAATGAAAAATGGCATTAGGCATAAAAAATACCTGTGAGTGATTTAAAGAGAATGCCTATCACCGAATGAGATCTGCAAAGAAAATTTATGAGGACTCTTCAGTGTATGCAGAATGCTTTTGAGCTAGAAAATACCTCAATTGGTGAATAAATTTGCTAGACCTGATGTCAGAGGGATTTGAAAAAGAACTATTTTGCTGATAATTCTGAAATACTTTTCCATCTGACTCATCAGACTGATAAAATTCAAGGTAAATGATAATCTTAAATCTTCATAGTAAAAACTTTGCCATCAATTTACAACTTGCTGAGGGTTAATTTGACTATCATTAACCCACTGAAAAATATAGTGGTGATTATCCAAAAGTCTGGGATTATAACTACATTTTTGTCCACCAATAGTCACTGTCATTTCATTATCTGCCAAGGAAAGCTTCTATGTGTGAATTCAAGTTTTTATCTCAACAATGTTTCCTGAATTGGCAGTTAATTAAACTACAACCATGTACCGAACTGCAATGAACTGCACTAGAGCAAAGTTAGCCACGCTGTAGTGAACATGTGCTTATTTCTACCTACTTCAAAACACTATCATCTAATTCCCAACTCAGACTGGACCCTCCTTCTACGTTCAAGTATTTTTCTGTGTGCTTCCTCCAAATGAAAACTTACAAGCTTCTCACAGTAACCTGTACTAAGGAAGACGGATGTGAGGCTGCTGTTGTAAACAGCAAAGCATTTCTTGTTCCTACTAACACTCACTACATCCACGCTGAGTTGTTTTCTTAATCTAGCCAGCCAATCTAGATACTGAAAGGACAATGTCAGTGGCCCAAAGGGCTTAGGTACTTGGCACTTAGTTTAAAGGGCAGAGAAAATACTGCTAATAAGTATAAAAAGGAAGCAGCCCAAGCTCATGGACATTATTTTGATAAATCTTGGACATACTCATTCCTTCCACCAGGCTCTAAGGTCCACAGCAGCCCCCCTAAATCACTGAGGGCATTCTGACAATTATGGAACAAGAAGAAACCAGACAAGGATCAAACAACTTCTGCCTTCGAATCCCACTACCAATACCAAGTTAAAGAAAGATCTTTAAAACAGTTAGCTCTCTTGAATCACTCCCACTAATCACCATGCATTTTTCCTCTGAAGAAAACCCTGGAGTGGTGCAATGCTGTTGAGATGATGACTGTTCTAACAGCTATTTTAAATCTTAGGAAATAAGTTTCAGCTGTGAGAAATACCATACCCTCCCCCCCCCCCCC